>NW_009945121.1:126512-142050 GCF_000696875.1 Nestor notabilis | reverse complement strand
CTCTCCATTCGACTTTTGCACTG
The DNA here is from genome assembly GCF_000696875.1 of Nestor notabilis. Classification (NCBI taxonomy): domain Eukaryota; kingdom Metazoa; phylum Chordata; class Aves; order Psittaciformes; family Psittacidae; genus Nestor; species Nestor notabilis. The sequence continues at coordinate 142,027 of NW_009945121.1, read as the reverse complement.
GCCATATGAGGCTATCAAAGGATGAGTGGGTCCCGCTGACCACTTCTTGATTCTCCGGTCCATGGATCAGTTTGTGGATGGGAATCAGAGTCTCGGTTGGTGCGATATTGCCCCTGGTGCACTGTTGTGGTCGCGATTGGCTGAACCCAGGACAGAGGAGCAAGTTTACATGATTACATGTCGTCTTTGTCTGCAAAACCATCTTGGACAATGTTCTTAAAGTTTGAAAGGAGAACAGCTATCCTAGAGGTCACTGGGCAAAGGAAGCAACCCCAAGTGAGCGCCGTATGCTGCCCCAAGCCCACCTTGGGAAGGAAGTAGGAGGCAGCACTGCTGGCAGCTGACTACATGCAGCACATGCGTTACTCCAGACTGACCACAGCAGGGGTCTTTCCTTCCTCAGCAGGAGCATGCCTGTGTTTCACAGTGTTGTGGTGGGTAGGTGAGGAGGGGTTAGGGAACAAAAGACACAAAGAAAGGCAAAACAAGCTTCAGAGTTGTGTGCTTTGCAGAACTCTTCCCCTTCTACCCCCGCAACAGCTCATGTGGCTTCATCTCCTTCCATTGAATGGTGACAACACAATCTTTACCAAAGTGGCTGATTACATTTATTTAAAAGGTGTCTGTCTATTGGTGGCAAATCAATAACAATTCTGTGCTTTGCAAAAGGCATCTGAGTTTCATTTGTGCTTCAGCTGATGGAAGCAAGTGAAGAGAAAATAGTTCACAAGGTAAATAATAATTATTAGTCTACAGCAGTAAAACTTAGAAGATTAGTTCTTGAAGAAAATTAATTTCTGTTATTGTATTACCATATATAAATGGTAATTCATTTAATATCCTTGGAGATATAAACCACTATGGAGACCTGCATAAATAGAATCATAGAACAGTTATGGTTGGAAAGGACCTTAAGATCATCTAGTTCCAAGCCCCCTGCCATGGGCAGGGACACCTCGCACTAAACCATGTCACCCAAAGCTCTGCCCAACCTGGCCTTGAACACTGCCAGGGATGGAGCATTCACAACTTCCTTGGGCAATCCATTCCAGTGCCTCACCACCCTCACAGTTAAATACTCCAAATATATAAATTTTACATGTTTTGTGCTCAGTTACTGACATTTGATTGATGTGAAATATCTAGTATTCTGTTGGTTTCGCTGTAGTTTAAAGCCAGGGAGTATGAGCTGGGAAAAAAATAAGGTGTATGTTCTGTCTGTACCTTCTTTTATTCCTTTTATTCCCATATATTATAATATACGTACCCATATTCACATTGTCTTCAAAGTCTTTGTGGGTGTTCAAGAGGCATATGATTGGCTACTAATCTGCTGACTACTCCCTCTTATTGTTGTGATGGGTTTAGCAACTCCTTTATTTAATTCTGCATTTTTTCCTGGTCTTACCTAAAGATCTCATTTTGCAGGTCCTGTACATGTGTTTATCTTTAAAGGCACTATTATCACAGTAATATGGATGTTAGGCAGGTTTCTTCAATTAAGCATATGTGTGTTTTTGTAGGGTATAAGGAAAGACAGGGAGACACTGAGCTGACATCTGAATAACAAATACATTCCTTTTCAGTACAGGTAAAAAGTGAAATGTGCTTTGAAAGGTTGCAGACGGGTTACATGGACAGCAAATGCACTGGGGTCTGATCTATGAACACCTTTTGCCTGCTACATCAGAGCATAAATATGTTTATTCTTACATATCAGAGTAATGAGGGCAGAGCAGTGGCAGGCAGACAGCTGGCTGACCAGCATATTAAAGGAGTAAGGAGAAAAATTATAGTTCTTCTTCGATCTTGTAAACCAAGCTTATGGTTCTTCTGTGCATGAAATTAGGTAGGAAAAAAGGATGTACTGGGACTAATCAGAAATTAAATTATAGTCATATGTTACCGATTAAAAGAAGAATTCAGTTGTAATGTTTACTCCCTTATTATTTATTTTCTCTTCTATAAGAGAGTCTTTCTTCTTAATTTGGTGGGTAGGATTCATCTGTAGCTGGTTTGCTTACACCGTCCCATCTCTTCAATCTGTGTGTATCAGGAGAAAGATTCCTGAGCTAAGTCTTTGCTGCCTTCAGTATAGAGAGTAATTTAGTGCTCATATGGTACCTTCTGTAGAGACAAGCTACTGCCTCTAAGGCCTTCCTTTCTGTTCATTATTTAATACCTATTTTATTTTAGGCAGACACACACAAAAAAACCCCAGACTCAAAGAGAAATGGGCACTGCTCTCCACATCAACTGTTTCTGCCCTGCAGATACGAGGGGAATAATTTCTTTTCCACAGGAAGAGTAGCCAGGAGCCTTTTAGCCAATAACTGCAGCAGCGTGTAGACCACAGCAAAAGAGGGATTACTTCTAACTTCCGTAGTGAACATTAACCACTGCTGTGCTACACAAATGGACCTTTTATATTTTACCTATTTTGATATTCTAAGGAAATGAGAAGTCTTGAAATGACAAAGCCCTGGTAGTAATGAGGTGAGTTATCACCGCATGGTTATTATCAAGAGCATTTTCTTTTTATACTAATGTGTGTTAGAGAAGAGGCATGTCTTTTGTTTGCCTTGGAAGGAAAATCATTCAAGTTTACTCTTGTCAGATTTCTGGGAAGAATAAAACATTGTTATTGTCTGTGAAAGAAAGATGACCTAGTCGAACCTGCCTCACCAGTTGTCTTCCTGGAAGCTGCACATGGTTGTGGCTCATGTCATGTCTGAGGTTTGCCTGATAATCAAAGGGCTGCAGCACCTGTCCAGTGAAGACAGGCTGAGAGAGTTGGAGTTGTTCAGCCTGGAGAAGAGAAGGCTCCTGGGAGACCTTACAGCAGTGCCTAGAGGGGGGCCTACAAGAAATCTGGAGAGGGACTTTTTACAAGGGCATGTAGTGACAGCACCTTAAGATGAAAGATAGTGGATTTAGGTTAGATATTAGGAAGAAGCTCTTTACTGTGAGGCTGGTGAGACACTGGCACAGGTTGCCCAGAGAAGTTGTGGCTGCCCCATCCCTGGCAGTGTTCAAGGCCCGGGTAGACGGGGCTTTGAGCAACCTGGTGGAAGATGTCCCTACCTGTGGCCAGCGGGGCTGGAACTAGGCGATCTTTAAGGTTCCTTCCAACACAAACCATTCTACAATTCTATTAATCGATCTTTAGCTCCTCATTGTTTCAGCTGCTGGTGCTGGCAGTCAGTTCTGCATTTGTTGTCTCCAGTAAAGTTTTCTTATTTGCAATTAATCAAACAGTGTAGAAAAAAACCCCAAAACCAAAAAACTTGGACTTGGGTGTTTTGTGACCAATATAGGCATTATCTATAAGACAGATGTTCTTCTAACAATGAACCGCAGCAGTTCTCCTGTAGAAGCTGGTAAGCCTGGAAGTGAAAATCACTATTTAACACCCATTATGTCCCTGAGGTAAGTTTGTTTTAAAGTATATCCCTGTTCATGGCCTTATGTCCCTTATGCCGTATTTGGAGTAGACTGACCGTAGGCAGAAGCTGATGTAGATACAAGAAATTGCAAATTGACTACATACTTAAATTTTATACGATAATAGCTGCAGAGGGAATTTGTAAATCACTATTCCCTGTGACTTCTGCATTAATCTTGTTTTTATGTAAAACCCTGTAATCATGTTTTGTGCATTAGTCAGTGAGTTTTCACTGAATGCAGCCAGATGTATAAGGACCTTTGCAGTAATGTTGTGTTCCAGAGTCACTAGCACAAGCACAGAGCCATCTATCTGAAGACTTGCAATCTTCTTGTTGAGTTTCCAGCATGAAGCTACATTTCTATCAAGTGAAACTGTGGAGTAAACTAACCGGAGCCTTTGCAGCATTAAACTCTCTTACAGTGTACATTTACAGTGTAGGGTTACACTGATAAGAAGTGTTACACTAATACTTTGTAGTGTCAGCATACTGCAAAAATAATCACAGTGTATAAATAACATACAAGCTTTCCAGAACTGCATATGGTGGATTTTAGTTTAAACTTAGCTGACAACATGGATAAGGTGGCATAACCTATTTAAATGTCTTTGTCCCTGACTACTTTTAATATATAGGTGCTCTCAGATGCTTGTGGATGCCATGTATAAGGCTTTTATGTACTACAGGACCTGTTTTAAGCATCTCAGTATGCCCAATAGGCTTTAGTAAGAAGAACCAAATTGAAAATAGAAAACTTCTTAATCTCCAATATGGATTGTTTGAAAATTTATGCAGAGAAAAAGACAAATTCATAAGAAGTTTGTGCCACTTTTAAGTCTAGCAAAGTAACAGATTTGGATTCTAAAGCTAATTGGAAAGCAGATTTTAGTAATTGTTTGAGCATCAAGAACAAAGGTACTTAAAAATTGACAAGAAAGGAGTGCAAATAACTTCAAAAAGCTTTACAAAAGCTTTATAAAAATAGACAAGATACTGCATAGCTGGATATGCTACCATAAAGGAACTGAAAGAACTACAGAAGCAGAAGTTCTGTGATTCTTCCAGACGTGTGAAGTAACAACTTGCATTGTTAAGTGGGTAAGGCTGTTTTTCTTGGCCATAATTTAGGAAGGATTTTGTATGTTATCATCAGCGAATTAGAACTTGATTAACAAATCTTGGTTATAATCATCATAATCTGTTCCTGTTGGGGAGGGATAGAAGGAAAAAGAGGCTTTTGTAAAATAGTTTAAACCTATTTGATTAAAAAAAATACATATAACTTACTTGCTCAGAATAGCTCATCATCTAGGTGGATTTTTTCTGTTGAGTGATTCATAATCATATAGTCTGCTTTAGGACTTACTAACTCAATCATACTGCAATAGTGAGCTCTTTGTACTGTACTACTTATCTTGTGCCTGCTTTGAGTTCCACACTGAAATGGACTGATCGAACATGTCAGACTGTCCCATAAAACAAAATGAATAACGTAAAATTGATTGCACCATGTTCATATTGTGTACCTGCATTAAGAAATTACTCTTTATAGGTCTTTGGAACACAATGTATCTGCAGCTCATATGCTTCATATATATGCTTATGTCCATTTATAAATTAGTTTTTTACACATGTCAATATGTGTCAGAACTTGCCTTCTTCTTGCCCTCTGACTGTGAGTATTCTTTGAAGGTGCTTATGTGAGGGTATCAAGTAGTAACAAACACCTTTTTCAACCTTCATGCAGTTATGCAAGGTAGCAATTGTTAGCTCTCAAGTTAGGAATCTGGAAGGTGGAGTAGCTTTCAAAGAGTGAAATGGACAAGCTGGAGATTTTGGAGAAAAACAGCTTTTGTCTTGTCTGGCTAAAAACTGAGAAGATGGTAAATTTGTAATATGTGGGGATGCAAATTTGTGAGCAGGAGGTGTATGTATTCTCATTTGCAATATATGGAAAGTCAAACAATGGGAGTTACTTCAGTTTCTTTGCTTGCTTTTTTCTTTTTTTTTTTTTTTATGAAGGAAAAAACATAATTTAAGTGAAAACTCCTACATGAACTAGAATATTTTCATTTATCACCCAGATACCCCTCTGTCCAAACAGACTCAAATTCATTCGTTTCCCAACAGTTTGCCATTTCTAACTGATGACTCCACTTGCATCCATTTTTTTCCCAGCTGCACACAAAATCTGCTTTCTGATTTGGCAGCAATTTTGATAACTTAAAAAAATGTTAATACATTGGTTTGGAGGAATGAAGTGGCTTGTTGAAATTTCTTTTAAGTGGGTAATTTAATATAATGCAGCCATTAGAAAGACATCCAGTGAATTTGTTAGTCTTTAGATGAGTTTCTAAGTGCATGGAGGTTTTGTAGGGCATGGCATTGTGGGGTCGTTCCATAATTACCTTCATTTAGTTGGGTTTGGTCCACTGCATTTCAGATTCAGAAGCATTTACATTGTTTTGCTGTGAATCATAGTGCTTCATTAAACCATTTGCACTGACAGTTGTGGGAGAGAGGTGCTGACAGTCCCAAGGCTACGTCAACATTTTCAAACTCCCACATACTTCTTCCCATTTTTTATTAGGATCTCCTCAAAGTTGGTTACACACCCTCTTTCCAATTGTTCTTGGTAACTCAGGTCTATTATGTTGCCTGTAAGCACTCATGAATGACTGGGCAGCTGGTATGTTAATTGCTGCCTTACTGAACTGACCATAGTGGTAGGTGTATTTTCGTTCTTGCAACCTTTTTGTATATTCATATTTTCTCTTTGACCATACATTTTGATTATTGTAGCTCTGGAGTGGATTTTGCAGCCTTCTTCAAGCTGTGCAACATCTGTATACAGCACCTTGCGCAATGAGACCTAATCCCCAACTGGCGACCATCCCTAACCTAGCCATCCCTAGTGCAGGACAAATACATTATATTTCAACATTTTTGGTTTTATTTTGGCCTCATTCGAAAGAGGTTTTGTTGCTATTTCTCAATTCCTATTTGACATACTAATTTTACAGTGATTTTCTGGCTATTTTAAGCAATTTACTTGGGGGAAACACAATTCGGTGTTTTACAAATAGTTCACTACACAAGATAGGAAACGAATCCCTGTATCTATATATGGATTAGGGGGTTGATTTGTGGCAGTCTGTATACACAGGATGGGCTAATCTACTCGAAAGGTAAGATGTGTGAATTGCTTTAGCTTTTCAAAACATGGAATTGAAGACCTGGGTCAGTCTGCTTGTTTACTTTCCCATGTTGAAGTGGTCATTCTCTACCATTACCATGTCTTACTGCATTAAAATAAAGAACGCTTTTGCTACTCTGTATGCCTCACAGAACAGGAAAAGTAAGACATCATTTAAAGCAGCTATTGTGCTGGAGGTTTCTGGAATGTTTGGCATTGCATGTTCAACTTTGGCATTTTGTCATCAAAAACTGGAGCAGAGCACAGGCTCTCAAATATGCAGTAAGGCCTCTTGAGCTCCTGTAAAAATAAGCTGGCAAACAAACCCCCTCTAATAAAATGCTGATGCTGAAAAGATACACAGTCATCACTTCGTTATGCTACTTTTCTCAGCATGTCTCATTTATTTCTGAAAGTAAAAGAGAGAGATGATTACCAGATAAGCAAGAGTTGTGATGAGGTGAAATCGTGGCCTCACTGAGGCAGGAGACAACCCTGTGAGCCAACCTGTGAGCCATGAAATGTCCCAGTGACCGGGACAGGTCACTGATTTCAGTGGCCATTGACTTGCTTTTTAGCCAAGGCAGTTGTTCCTTCTCTCTTCGTGCTCTTACAATGTCTGTTGTTTAGCAGTGCATATGAGGCTTATGATTTGTAGTTTGGGCATTTAATTACTTTGTAGCTAGTCAAAATCCTCTCCCTCCCTCCCTCCCTCCCCATAGCTGCTCAAGGCTTGAGTGCACTGGGGAGACAAGAGGAGGCTTCTGGCATTATGAGCATTTGGGCATTGCCTGCTGTTGATAACCTGGGCAGTGTCAGTGCTGCAGAAAGAGTCTGAAATTTTCTGCTTACTGGTACTGTTATTTTTCTCAGGATGTTTCACTTACAATTTTTTGACTCAATGTGTTTCTTGATTCCAAATCTGTACAGCTACTAGCCATACTTGCAACATTTTAATTATCCTGTGCTTTTGACTTCAACAGGAACTGTGGTTTTAATTTGTACTGTATGGGATGCCTATGTGGGATAGTTGAAGCAGGAGTCATGACAGTCTGGAAAAGTAAAGTAACAGAATATTTAGTTATTTAATTCATAAATTGCAGTTCCAGTTAAAAAAAAATTGGATTCTACCATTAGGCTCTTTAGAGTCTATGGATCACAGTTTGCTACTAGCGACAGTAGCACTTTCTTGAATACAAATAAAAGGTGAGGTAGAGAAGCTTCTTTTAAAACAAACACTTTGTCAGTGCTGAAAATGGTAAGTCCAGTGATGTTACAGGAACTGCAGTATATTTCCTTTCATGCCACACTGGCATGTGGGAACCTGGAATAAGAAAAATACTGACTTGTGAATCCAAATAATTTGGGAGAAGGGGAGTACATGAGAGACCATGCGTGGCTGACCAGATGCTCTAAAAAAGCTGTTTTCCAAATACTGTAGTGTGTGATAGTGATCAAGGAGGTTCAGAAGAAAAGAAATTTTAATGAAACTTATTCGGGAAGGTATTTATCGTGTTTTCTGTTTCCAAACAAAATGCTCTTGTACCCCTCTCCTGCTTCTCTGGCTAGCTCTGCCAGGCACCCATTGCTGCCTCAGAAGGACCCCCATGCACCTGGCAGACTAAGCATGTTGGCTGAAGGCAGGACCTAAATAATACTCCTCTTTCCTCATTCAGAGACTAGTACTTGTTAAACTGCACAGCTTTAGACAAGGAGGAAATGGTGCTTCTGATCATCTGTAGTGACAATCAATCTTACCTTTTTCTTTGTGCTGTTCAATTACTGGGGAAATATTTAACCATAAGCAGCTTACATGTTTCTCTTTGATCACACACTGGTTTGCCTCTTCGGTTTTGAAAAATCTTTTTAAAAGTGCTCTATCAGGAAAATACTGTTATTTGGTCTCTAACCAGTAATGCATTCCATGCATTTTAATACAGCAAGATGAGCAACGTCAGTTGTTTGCAGCTTCTTTCTTGCTAAATTCGGTAGCTGTTGTCTCCCAGGGCTTTGAACAGCACAGTTTGCATGTGGTCTCTGCTGCTCATATAGGCAGCTCCAGGGTTTTTTTTAAACTTGTAGCTGAGTGCTTGAGCCTGGCTATCTTTTAAGTTCACTGGAGTACAGCACATCCTTGTGTGGCACTTTTCATCCTCATTTCTCGCAATTGTTCTGGGTGTGCATAGACACCTCCTGTCTCACCTTGTGGCTTCTCCTCTGCAAGCTGGTTTTTGCAGCCAGCTTCCCTCCTCCTAACTTCTGGAACCACCTCTAGCATTGGAGCAGGAACCAGGACTCAATCTACAAAGCTCCACCAAATGGAGTTTCCAAAGGGTATCCAAAGATTGTGGTTATGGCCAGATGTCACCCTTAATCCTCTGTGGTCGATTCCAGTATTCCAGCAGAGTGAGGAGAGCCATGGACCCCACTCCTTTGGGTCTCAAAGCTCCATGAGAGAGAAGATGACTTCTATGAAGCTTCAATTTGCTATACATGAACTGCCACTGGAACATTTTTGGGGACTGTAAAAAGAAATTCAAGTTAGTTTTGAAACTCAAATAATGTGGTTTTGGGTTGTTAGCAATGGGTGAGTTAAAACACGGAAATTTCTAACGTTTTCACTCCCTTTATCCTCTCTGTAGGAGCCCAGCAGGCAGGATGTACGATGATTTGGAAATTTCTGTGTTGAGTTCCTAGAACAGCTGAGTCAGCTCCAGGGTTTCTCATGGCTGTGTTTTTAGCTGTCTGTTACATAGATGGTGGTAGAACTGTAGACTGCCAGCGATGATAAAAACAAATATATATTTGTGGCAATTAGACATTGATGTATCTGGAGCTAAGCAGTACTGTTTTTGGCAGGATCACAAGAGCTGGGTTGCTTGGAGATTTAATGTTCTCACTGCGGCTGTTGTAGAACGAGACTGAAAGCTTATAAAACTGAAGGCAAGGCATATCAACAGACCAATTAAACACAGTGTGTATGATGGATACAAATATTTGTGAGTGATACTGCTTACACAGTAATCATTATTTTTGACCTTTCTGCATGAACTCTGCTGATTCCCCATCACTTTTTTATGCAGGATATTCTGCTAGAGAAAATGCTGTCAGACATGACTTCATACAGTCACTGACTCTGGTCAGACTTCTGCAGTCTTACTGATTTAAACCAACTCAGTTTTACTGGAGTGATGTAGGGGACAGAGCAAGCCAAATTTTGCTTTCTGTGGTTCTCACTATGTAGGTCATCTAAAAAGACGAAAATGTGGTTTTCCCAACAAACATCTTTTTTCCCATCTGTTTCCTTTGCTGAAGTGCAGTTTGGGTGGATGCTTATTGTGTCTGGTTGAGTGGCATTTGCTTTAATTATATATTTGCGGGTGGCACTGTCTTTTTTGCCAGGAGACAGGACAAGGTCTAAGGATTTTTTCTGTTAATGATGCATCCACTGGAACAGCAACAAGATAATGCAATTTGCAACCACAAAACTGTTAAAACACAGATAACTTTAGACATCTATATTCAAACCGAGTTTCTCTGTCTCATCAGTGCCTGACTGACTTCTAATATAACCAGGCTTTAGCTCTTCTTTTGTTCTGTTTGTAGAGAGGCTTGTTTGCATGATGAAGATGCAAAGGAAATACCTGTTTAGCTTCACTTTGACATTTCCATTAACATGAGACTCAGTATAATCCTGCATCACAAAACCCAGTTCAGACCTATACAGGGCCTTGTTTTACAGTAGAAAGCTGCTGAGACCTACTGGTGAGGTTTCTTAGTTACTGTGAATTGAAGAGAAAAAGCAGAAATTTGGAGCTTTCACTGAATACTTTTTTCCATGTGTCACTAGTTCTCACTGAAACAAACGCAGCTGGAAGGATGCCCTGATACCAGTTGAGAAGGTTGATACAATCTTGCGTGTCAAATCATAATCGCGACAAAACCCAAATCCTGACCAGCAGACATCTGACTTAGCATCATTCTTTACAGTGTGTTTTCTTCTTAGTATGTTCAGTGGAATGTGAACATAATCAGAAGTAATACTTTTGTATTACTAAAAGCTGTTAGTCAATACCTTTGATTTGCATTAAATGATGTAGTTGAAAAACACAAATAACTTGGACTTTCATCCATTTCTTACTAAACACCTTAGTTAAATTGTTGCAAGCTTGTATCTTTTCCATTATAATTTTGTTTTTTGTTTTTTTTCATACCATGGCAACCAGAACTAGTAATAGTAACAAAGAAAAGTATAATGAACAATTTTCAGTTCTTACAGCTCTCTTTAATAATATGAATGAAAGCTAATCTTGTCCCTCTGACTTTTGACCTGCCAATGTCCCAGCTCTTTCCATCAATTAAAATCAGGGTTTTGCCTACAGAAACATAATCTGATATTAAAAAATGAACATTTGTACATTTTAGGACCAAACTGCTGTAATAACTTCATTTTCCTGTCTCTCAAGCTTTTTGCTTCTGAATTAACGTGTAGGTAGGAATATTACATGGGAAAGTCACTTTTTCATATTCTTTTGGATAAAGCCTGCAGGGATAACTTCTCTGGCATCTTCCATAATTCCGATTTTTTTTTCTTTTCTCTGAATGTGCTGAAGCTTTTCTACGTTACTTTTGAAACAGACACACCAGAACTAACTTTGAATTTTTTTATGGTCCTGTCAGAGCCATATAGAGGAGTAATGCTGCTTTCCTACTTTGAATTCTCTTTATATATTGTATTAATCGATTGCAGCATAGCATTGAGAGTTTGTGGTCTATTGTTGGTTTGCTTTTTTAAGCCATTATCTTAAAGATTGTCATTTTATAGTGGCAGAACCAGCAAAGGTCTCCTAAATTTCCTGAACTTAATTGTGGAAGGTGGAAAAAGCCTCAACTTACTTAGTCTTTATTTCACTTTTTAATTAGCTCTTTACATTGCTAAATCTGTCTACATTACTAAGCACAACTATTGAAGTTCTACAATATCTCTAAAGACTAAAGAGGTGCTGTTTCATTTTGAACTGGAAAAACTGAGGCACAAATTTGTCAGCAGTCAGGGTGTTGCTATACCTGTACTGAAACTAGTGTTACTGAGTCCATGATCTATTAGTTCATTCTTCTTGGGCTACTTGGGAGAGTAAGTGTTTTATACTTAATGTCACTCCATCATGATGTTATTCCGAACATGCTTCCTTATGCATGGGGGTCATACCTGGATTTAGGACAGTCCTGTGTCAGTTGGTGGTCTCTTACCAGCACATGGCAGCATGAATTGGATCGTGCAACAGATCTGCGTTCCTTGGCACATCGAGCAGGATAATACTGCTGGTGTTCAGACCTACTGCTCTCATAGTCCTGTGTTTCCTCAGTAATAGCTTGTGAGGCAAATGTTTAAGTGGTTATTGTTACATATTCTGCTTTTATCTCATTATTTATAGAGCAACTGTTAGGGTTGTGAAGCTGTAACTCTTTTTCCTTTTTGAAAAATAAGATCAAACAGCAGAAGATGAAGACTTCCAAGTGTGCACTTACAAGTTCGTTCTCAGTGACTGTTTTGTCTCCTATGGTTCACTCCTGGCACTCCTCTAACTTAGCATTCCCTGATCAGTAGAGCCTGCTGTGCTCCAGTGCCTGAGCTCCTACAACACCTCCATGTTCTCACTGGGAATGAATCTGAGAATTATCAGACCCTGGTAGATAGATGCTCTCCAACCCTTAGAAGTCCTGTCAAGTCTACTAAAGCATTTTTTGTGGTGAAGAACAGACACTAAGTAGTTCACAGGACTTGCTCAATTTTGCAGCTTCTTTTTCTCTCGGCTGTAAAGATATGGGGCTTAGGTCAAATTTCGGTATGGGACCTGCATCATGGAAACTTTTGTGCTAGTAGGAAAAGCTCACTGAGTTGTTACACTAAAAAAATAATTATTTTAAGGAACTTCGGGTACTTTTGTTGAGCCGAATGCTGTGCGTCTCCAGGGGAGCACATTGTCCTCTTTGCAGTATGTGTGTTTTGTTCGCTTTTGTACGTGCAGAGGTACCTTTCCCAGTCACCTGCTATTGCCCCCAGGCTGCATTTTCCAACATCCCATTTGCTAAGAGAAGGGAATAAGCTTTTTTAATTATTATTTTGGGGCTTTGTTTTTTTGTTTTTGTTTTGGGGTTTTTTTTCTTCAGAACATGCATTAATCTCCAGAGGTCTAGAAACCAGGGTCCCATTCAACATCTGAAATTATTGCCCTGACTGTGCCTGTGTCCTCACCCAGTGGTCAGTCCCTTGGCTTGGCAGGTCTGGCATTAGATGCAGCCCCCATGTTGGGTTCCAGGTTGGGATCCTGCCTTCTGCTGTCCGGAGAGCCAGTGATCCACTACTACAAGACGCTATTAATATGAAGACAGCAGCGTACATTTTGGCTGGGGAGTTTTTGTTTACTGTGCCCCCCTACTGTACATCCACCATCATAAGGTTTCTAAATTGTTTTAGTTTTTGTGTAATTAACAGAGTTGTTCCAAGGCGTGTTCTCTTCAAACAGTGCCCAAGCATTTGCAGAGGGGAATGCTGCTTGCTGTGTGGCCTTTCCATGCTTGTAGTCACTGCCACGCCACAGTGTCATTACCCAGTGTTTATTTTAAATGTCTGAAGTCCAGAGCTATGTTGGTATGTTAGCCCACCACCTCTGTGTAGTCTGGAAATGTTAAAACTATAAATTATTACAAACAAAGTGCCTTTGGGGGAGCTTATATATTGTGGTTATTTAAGTAGTCCGATAGATTCCTGCCTTAGGGTAGTGCTCCTAGAATGTGTATGTGATCAGAGAAATATTCCACAGTTCACTGAATAACAAAGGTGTATTTACCAAAAGATGTATTTCTACTGAATATATGCTTTTTTAATTAGGATTTTAACTAAAATAAAAAATAATTTCAGCTTGCTTCATCTGCTCTCCACATGTAGCTATTTCATCTAAAACACATTGCTAACGGTTTAATTGAATCAGTGCCATAGTATAAATACATAATTTATGTATATTTACATTTTTCATTCTGATAGCTTCCAAAAGATAGCTAAGTGACCATTAGAATAATTTAACAAGAAAAGTGTTTTTAAGTGTTGTATGAGATGTAAGTTCTCTTACATAAAATACAGAATGCTGGAACTAATTTTCATTGCATGTTTATGGTTAATGGTCAACAGTTTTCAGTCTATGCAGAACTATTTCCATACCACTGACCCATCTGTTTTAAAGGGACTTTGTCTTGAATAATAAGCAATATTTGGTCATTGAGGAGTAACTCCCATGGTCCGATGTATACCCAGTGTGTCCTTGAAATACTTAGTCCTTGGCTTTGAAAGGTTCAGTGTTGCAGTCTCTGGGCGTCTTTAGCCCCCAGTGAATATTTTGCCAGAACAGATAAAGTGCATGCCAAGTGAACTGCTATGGTTTCCAACCACAGCCATGAGGAACAAAGTGAATTAAGTCTGGAGCCTAAAATTTCTAGGCAAAAGTAATAAAGCTTTTCTCTCTTGAGGTTTTAGATGCTGCTTTGTTCTCATATGCCCTGGTGAAAAAAATGTGTCTTTTAAAAATATATTTTACAGACACTTAATCTTGGTTGCATCTAATGCTTTTCAATATTTTTAAAAGAAATTCCAAGTGGATGAGTTATTTATGTGTTTAGCTTTTATTTTCCATTATGTCTTTTAATAGATTCCAGATCTCATCCATATTGTAATGGCTTCTGTGTTACGGAGCGACACAATTTACTGGGTTAAATACCCATTTTTCTTGCCTCTGACATGAAAGTGTGATAGACCTATACAATAAATTGTTAACACATTTGTGAGCTTGAAAGTCCACTGTCTGCATGCAGGCTCCATCAGACATGAAGAGACCCTGATGCACTTCAGCACACTTGGACGCATCATGCTATTCATAGTATTCAGGTTAATGTGCTTGGAAGACATTATGATTAAAGGCTGCAAATGAAGAAGTGTTCAGGCTTGAATTCTTTGTACCCTTGCTTCCCTCAACCAACATGTTGAAGCACATGTAGAGTATAGTTTTATAGATTTGTCTGGGACCTAGGGTATGCAGATGGAATATGTGAGGTGATGGAAAGAAGAAGAGAGAACCCAAACTGCTGTGTTTGCTTCATCCATCCTATCCTCTCATCCCCAGGCATTTCTTTCTTTCCTTTTTTTAATGTCTTTTTTCCTTATGGCTAGGTTTGCTTGAGTTTCTGGGGAAAGCAGGTGTTAGGGGACAGAAGAGCACAGGGAGTGGGTCTGAGCTTTTAGCATCTTGGAATTGCCACCACAAATTCCTGATACATACTTTTTTTCCCCCCTGTTCTCTGAGAATATAAGCTTCAGGAATTGAAATATAACATTCTGCACTCAAGAATTATTCCATAGAAAATGTGAGGGAGCCTATAATTAAACACTTGTGCACAGATAGCAGTACTGGAAGAATAAATTTGGTGCCTGTCTCTCCAAAAATGGTTGAAAACCGTAAATCATGTATAGAATAGATAATCACAGATATAACAAACTGTAGCTGCATCTGCTGATTATTTTCTCCTCAACCTCTTGTGTACAATTAAGAATTCAGATTTAACAGCTGGGAATGATTTTCAAATGTTGATCTGAAGCAGAAAGTTCTATTCAGAAACTTTCAGCAGTTCTTTTATCTTTCCCATTCATTATTGTTTCTGGAATAGGTTAAAAAGGATAGTACTTGACCTGCTCTGCATTGAGGTAGAAAAGAGATCATTATAAACTCAGATATGGATTGATGCTTAATGATCCATCTTCTTATGTGGCTGAGTTCAACAGCAGACAGACTGAGTATCTGTCAAGAGGCTAAACTTTCTTTGGT
>NW_009945121.1:49143-126481 GCF_000696875.1 Nestor notabilis | reverse complement strand
TCAGCAGGGAGACATCTTCTTGTTGATAGTTGGCAAAGAAACTAAAGTATAAAGCTCAAAGTGAGGTGCCTGTCAAAGAGATGATACACAAGTGAAAACTGTAAAAAAGTGGAGAGTAGGTATTAATGCAATCACACATCATTATATACACTAATCGATTAGTGTAGACTTCTATGTATAAATATACCAGTATGCTGAACGGATAGATCTGTAAGGACCATGTCTATGTATAAAATTCCCACAGGAAGGTCTCATGTCTGTCACCATACTCCACATGCATGTGAATTCAAAGTGTTTGGCATTTAGGGTGTCAAAAGCAGCCTTTCCAGCTTTGAGACTGAGGGTTTATATGTTTATGTTTTGTCAGTGGTTTTGTATTCCGCCAGTAAAACCTCAGTCTTTAATGGACCAACAAGCAGATACTGAATCTATTATCTGAGTATGTGTGCACATGCACTTACAGGCTTATTTTATTTTAGCAGTATTCCCAGACCTTAATTGTTTTTTTTCCTCCCCCACCCCTCCTTTTTTTTTTTTTACTTTCTTCTATTTTTAAGGGATAGAATTATGCTCCATTCTCTGTGTTGGTCTTGTACTCATGGTATCTAGTCTTAACTATTTTACTTATACAGACTACAGTTCAGGTCAGGGAGCTTTCTTCTTACAGCCTATGTGTTTAGGGGTTTTTCATGATAGAGGTATAATAATTTTTTACATAATTTTATCAGCTGAACACTGAGAATAAAGGGACTGTTTCAATATTAGTTGAAACGCTCAGTACTCCAGAAACTTTGCACAGAATGGAAAAGATGTGATCAACTCTGCTTAGTTTTCCAGACTGGTCACGCTAATTTCCAATGTGTCCAGTAGTTATGGGAAGTTTTGCTCATGATAGACTGTGATATTTACTGGGGTTTCTGCTGGAAGAAGACAGTAAAATCAGCTAGTGGGGAAAATTTACAGGTGGTACAAGATGGGGAAATAGTCAGCAAGGAGAAGGTGCTTATTACAGAATTACCTGCATTAACTGATTAACTCAAAGCAATAACGCAATTTTCAGTGCAGCCAAGTGTCAAGATTTATACCCGGGAGCATAAAACATGGGCCATGCAAGATGCTGAAGTCTCAGGCCTGCAAAGCATTGACTTCAGAAGAAATTGAGAGCTGTCATTATATATTCAACCAGCTGTGACCTCAAGATATGACTTGGAAGTGGAAGAGTCTGCATGGCCTTGGAGCAGGGAGTAGGAGCAGGGATCTCTTGAGTAAGGTTAGGAAGACTACTTTATTTACCTGACTGGAACTGAAGGAATTATTCCCCAATTCAAAAATAGTTTTAAATGGTGGAGACCCAGAAAAGCCTTCTAGTTAATAGCCTGAGGAGATTATTCATCAGAGTAAGCAGGAGTTCCCACCTTTAGACATGATCCAAACGGATGGAAGTTGAGACAAAGATGCATGCTGCTTGGAGTCTGTGTTTTTACATGAGGAGCACTATCCACTGGACTAGCTAGCTAAGGGGTGTGAGGAGTTCTCTAGCACTGACTTCTTTTCCTTTTCTTTTTTCCTTTTTTTTCTACTTTTTTTTTTTTTTTAAAATCAAGATGGGTTTTGGTTGGTTGGGTTTTTTGTAAGATCTGCTTTATTCTAACAGAAATTAATTTGGATGAGCCTCATTGCCTGGGTCCAGACTAGTGGGTTCTTCTTAATCTTGGTTTGTGTGTTTTAATTTTCAGGAGGAATGCAAACATTTCTAATTTTCACCTATTTAAATAATAGGAAAATTTATAACAACAGTTTGTGGGGTACTCGCTTTTCTGCTTTTCTGTCATACTTGGAGATGAAATCTTTCTGACAATAGCGTAGTAGACTGGAGAAATAGGCTTGTGAACAAAGAACTGTTCAACCCTTTGAATTAAAATAAAAGCAGTGTCACTTTCCACTTTAATCAATAGAAGGGGCTGTTTGGGCTGCAGGGTTTTTATGTTTCTTTTTTGTTTACAGATTTACAAAGAGAATTTTCAAAAGTTGTCTTCAGGTCTTCCTTCAGAGTTCAGTTGCAATGTAATTGTCAGATACATATTGAAGAAGAGGGAGCATGAAAAAAAGATAGCAGTGGTGATAGTTTTCAAATAATGTACTTTTATACGGCAGGAAGTGATTACAGAAAGGTTAGACTAGATTATTATTCATGAGTTTTCTGAGCTTTTAAACAAATTGTTGTGCAAATGTTCATAACCTCATCATTTTCTCTCAGAAGGTGTTCGGATCCCCACATGTGCAATAGATCAAGCCTACTTCCAAAAATAGGCACGTTGTTTGTGCTTGCAGTTCCGTATGATCTTGTTATGGCAACTGAGTCTCTGCTAGGAGTTATCTGTGGGCTGTGTGGATCCTTTTTCACACAGTTCCTCTTATGGCTGGGAGCTGCTACTGTACTGCAGGACAACCCTCTCTTTTTGGGTGCAGTGCTTTGGTTTCAAAGCCAAATGCAATTAAGTCATCCTGATCAGATCATTAGAGCCTTCAGTGAAGTCTGCTCAGTAACATGCCTGAACTTTCGCTGTGGTTCCAAATGAATAATTTTTTGGTATTTGACTTTGCTTTGAAATGTTGAGCGCTCTTTGCCTGAAGGGGTATCTGGTTTTGTATAAACATGGAAGGTTTCAGACCATTTGAGGGACACAGTGCAGAATAATTCAGCCGTACTAAAGATCTGAAGTATTTCAGCAATATTATTAGCAGAGTGTTCTGTATCTGTTTCATCTTTTGAAAGTTTTACAAATCGGGGGGCCTCCTCACAACCATGTCTTGTACAGCTTGCCAGGCAGAACTAGCTGAGGTCACTCCCTGTATATATGTTGTGTATGACCCCATGTACTTTCAGCACCAGGCATAAAGTTTTTAAGGGCATCCCCAGACACCATGCTTCTATGGTATGCCACATGCCATCAGGGTGGTAAATGAGTGATGCAAGGCATTTAACACTGGATATTGAATATTCTCAGTGTGAAGGCTGGTATGGGGGCATCATTTCCCAGCAAAGGTGAATCCTTAGAGAAAATAGCAATTTGCTTTGAAAATTAGGGTACCTTTCACGTACTGGTTGCCACTGAGCTACTTTCTGTGGCCAGCCTCTCCCCTTATCACAGTGGTCTATGAGAACAGCCAGCCAGCAAATGCATGTGACATTTTTACTTTGAATGTCTTCATAGTGTTTCAGGGATAAGACATAGCCCTAAGAACTACCAGCGAGGAGTATGAAGGTTGTAATGAATGATGAAAATATAGATATAAAACTTGAGAAGACAAAATATACAGAAGAAATCCCCTAAAACATCTGACAGCACCAGCTGTGCCTCCACCTACTTAAAAGTAGTTGGATCGTCTCTTGTGAGCACTCTGTTTTTGTTTGTTTGTTTTCAATGTGAGAAATTCAGAGACATTTACTGTGGGATTAATCACTGCTCAACATGAGTTAGGCTAGCAGAATTTGACTGCTTAACAATATTTGAGAACCAAAACATGTCTCTCTTTGAGTTTTTGTACATTGTTGTTACTACCTAATATCTGATTTAGAAAATATAAGCAGTTGGGGTTTTTTACTCTAAGATCTGAATATTTATTGCCAGATTGGGCCTGTCTTGTTTAGTCCTGTAAGCAAGCAGTTACAGCTGAAGTGTAAATAGTATGATGGGATCTGCATGCTTTATTTAGAAAGTAAATTAAGGTATATTAGTGTAAGACCTCTTTGTCAGAAACAGAATAGCCACTGAAAATTCAAAGTAAAGGCGGGTAACAGTCCACATAATTTATTTTATTCCCTGGGGTATCAAACTAATAATTGATAGCTAACACCATTTTGGTGACTCTTGTTTTAAAAGCCAGACTGTTAAAGCTACTTATTTTCAGAGCTTAAAGCTTCTGTTTACAGTTTATAGAAATACAGTATTAGTGGTTTAGATTTTATATTAGCTTTGTACCACTGAATTCAACTATATGAATAGCTGACTTCTTCCTTCCAGCAAAATGCGTACTTCACAACAAGCATTTTTGTGTGCTTGTCTGAACACTCCAGTTAACATAAGAAAACCAAGAAAAGGAATGATAGCCTGAAACATACTTGGCAAATATCACATGCTCCATACTGAAATGTGTTTCTTTTGCCAGTAAGTTTACTAAAATTCCTTTTTTATTTTTTTTTTTCTTTTTGAATCTACAGTGCCTTCAGAAAGCTGTAGTACTTGCTAGGGGGCTGTATATATTAACCAGAAAAGAGTAATTGGAAGAGAGATGAAGCATGGCCTGTTGCTTTAGAAATTATACTTTGAATCAGCCAATTTTCAACTCTAAGGACGTCTAGGAGGACTTTATCCCATTTCTCCATTTCTGCCTCCTAGCATTTTTTTTTTCCCTGTAGCACACTGATACAAAGTTTCTTGTGAGGCTTCCATTTTTCCAATAGACAGAGGAAATCTAAATTGCCTCTGGGTATTTTCTTAGTTCTAATGAGTTAAGCCTGGTCTGGAAAGAATACACAGAAAATGGAGAGCTACAATTTGGAAATGTGTTTTACTGTGAATACAGGATGTTGTGAAACAGATTCAGTCATAAGGAATACAGCACTTTGAGGTGATGAGGTTGTGACTGTACTTGCAGCCATTTGCACAGCATTTACTGCAAGTCTTCATCAGTTTACTTTTGTTGCTATTTCATTTCCCATGATAAAGAAGTAAAAGACCCCCTCTTGGCAAAGAAAATAGTCTTTGCAAGTTACACCACCCAAAGGAAGAGTTGCCCTCCCTGATCCCACTATTCATACCCATGATAAAGATTTTTAAATTTACACAGTTGCTGGTTTTCCCTTCATTGTGTTGCCAATGGTTTTGACTATAGAAGACAGCAGATACTTAGAAGAATTTCTCAAGTGTTATAACATGTCGTGATTGCACTTTTTAAAATGCTACTTTATTATTCATTTTAGCCAAAAAGGCAAATATTAAAAACACTCAGTAAATAGCAGATAGTTCATAATGCATATGTGAAGGCTAGGTATGGTTTGTCAGATGTTCTTAGCTATGGCCTGTGAATGGTTTGTGGCAGTCTGGAGAAAGAGAGACCTGGCTCTTCACGTGAGGCTGACTTTTCTTCTTGCATGTGAATTAAATGAAGCTAAATCTATTTCATGTAGTATTTTCCCATATAAGCAATTGCAGTATTTGATGCAAGGAATGCATGCAAGTGCAATTGAGGAGATGTCATCACAGGGGCCATGACTTGAAGAGCTGCTGTGCTGTGGACCAGAGGTCCTTGTATTGCTTCATAATCTGCCCTGCACTAACATGAATTGAGTATCTTGAGAGCTAGCAAAAACTGCTGCTTGGAGATTTGCCTACAGTTTTAAACATCTGCAGCTCTATAGGCAACACCAGGCAGGTGAAGAGTGTATGGCTGGAGCTGTGTTTTCTCACTGTGTTTTCTCACTGGTTGTAGCCTCCTTCAAACTTCCCAGTGTGGTGCAATTTAGGAGAGTTCTGTAGCCACCCTAACTTATCTGACCCATAACATGGCTTTTATGGCTTCCACTTCAAGGAGCTGAGGATGTTCAAAGTGGCTGATAGCTACTTGCCTTCATCATCCCTGCATCCAAAATCAGGCCTATGCCATCTGTGAATGTGTGGTCTGGAGTTTGAGAGCTTATCTAAGAAGTGGTTCCCCTTGTGGTGGTTAACATTCAGTAGGGGCATTTTTGTTTGTTAGTTTGCTTGCTTGGGGTATACATTTGACAAAGTAACAGGAGTTTGCAAAGTGTTTTACCTGTTGCTTGGACCATATTGTTAATACACCTTTCTCAGTCCTTGCACAATAAATACAGTAGCTGGCGTTGCAGACTTTAATCAGCTGGTACCTATCATAGCTCCTCAGAGAAAAGTTTTCAAAGGGTAAGTACTATTTTGTGTTTCTCTCTCCCCACACCCCCTTTTAAATGCTATATAATATGGATTCATTCTATGTTATCATAATTTGCCTAGTATTTACTAAGGCATAGAGAGTTGCCTGCTTTCAGAATTGTTTTGGTTCCAACTTTCCATGAAATATTTCATGTAAGACTGTAATAACTGAATTGAAAGGGTTCATGATGGGATAGTGTCTTTCCAAATTAGCATTCTTCACTTAGGTTTTTTTAACCTGTGTTATTCAACTGCTTGCCTTTCTCTCATTCCTCTTGGTAGAACAGTTTCAAGTCTTCCTTCTACACCTAAGCTGTTATTTACAGTCTCCAATATAAGCAATACTGCTGGAGAGCTCTATCTGCCCTTATCAGTCAAACCTTCCTAAAGAAGGCTCTCTTTTTAATGAAAAATATTTTTTGTAGTATTTTAAACCCTTCATTTATAAATCGTATAATCTGATACTGAATTAGCTCTGTCCCCTCCAAACAAGTGGCCACACGCCTTTAAAATTCAGACCTTTGAGTTCTTAAATTCAGCAAATGCTGTCCTTGCAATTATTACCATTTAGAACCTAAAATTCTCCCTGAGAATTTTCCTAAAAACTGACAATCTTCTGGACAGGCAGATTTAAATGAAACTGATAAAATAATAGATATTACAAAGGAATCAAACCTGTTAATTATAAAATCAACAAACAGTTGCTCGGTTCACATCCCAGAGCAGTCTGTGAAACCAAAACTTCGTGAATTACATCAGTGAATCAGAGGAGACATCTAGGTATTGCTGCTAGGTCCTTTTGCTATGCCCTACTTTTTCCTGTTAGAGCTCAGGCACAAAGATATATGACATGATATTATTTATTGATAGCTTCTGAAATAATCAAATGATTATCTCTTTTTAGACTTCAGTGTTCCTTCAGAAAAATGAAACATAAATTTATTTCTTTCAGCCATGTTGTACAACTTACTCCCTTACCTTACTGGATACTATCAAAATTACTAGCTATTTATTCAGTTTCTGAGATAAGCAGAACTGAAAGCTCAGTCCATGCATGTCAGAGCCAATATGATCATCTACTAGATTTTTTTTTTCACTGGGCTTTCTTACACTACCTAACCTTCCGTGAACTCCCTTTAATATCTGCTTTCACAGAGTTCTCCTTAAGCCACCTTCATTGTCAGATTGGGTTTTCTGTTCGAGTTTTGGAAACAGAGAAATAATGATGCTTCTGGGAATTTCAGTAACTAGAGAAATGACTGATGATGGGAACTCATTTAAGAGAGTTAAAGGGATACTAGGGTAATGTATTTAATGTGAATAGAAGTCCAGAATATTTTCATGTCTTCGTAAGACCTTAGTATTCCATCTTGAGTTACTCAGACCAGAGCATCTCTTCAGTTTTGAATTTCTTTTGCCCAGAACCATCAGTATTTAAAAAAAATTTAAAAAATTCCTTGGTCTCTCTTCTGCAGCAACCTGCTGGAATATCCTGTAGTATGGAATAGCCATACACCTATTATCTGCAACATAAACCATTTTGCATTTCCTTTCTGTGTGGATGGGAGTAAAAGCTATGTTTTCTAGTCAACCTGAAGATTATTCATGAGGCCAACTACACCTGTGTTACCAGTTTATGTTGTGAACAGCATGTTGAGTGTATAGCACTGCTGAGTATCTCTCATCTCTCTCAATCAGAATTGATGCAAGTTGCAAGCCAGAAGGTAATCTTTTGAGGACACTGAAGGGAGAAAAGGCACTCCTACAATGCATGCTTAGATGCTGTAACCTACCATGCACAGAATTTTTCTTATTACCAGTTACATCAAAGAATAGGTGGTCTTGATATATAAAGAACATGCATTTCACTCCTGTTTGGAGAATAAAGATGTATTTCTATCCCATAAAAATAGGCAAGTAAATAATAAGGAACAAAGACCAA
This sequence comes from Nestor notabilis, assembly GCF_000696875.1. Taxonomy (NCBI): domain Eukaryota; kingdom Metazoa; phylum Chordata; class Aves; order Psittaciformes; family Psittacidae; genus Nestor; species Nestor notabilis. The sequence continues at coordinate 118,588 of NW_009945121.1, read as the reverse complement.
AAAAAAGAAGAATGTACATATTGCTCCGTAGCCAAAATAGGAATTATATTCTAGTTTCCAAGATAACAACAAGACAGAGCAGGCAAAAAATACCATAAAATGTCGGTAGTCTGTTAACATTTATCTTCACAAGGTTAGGCACCTTCACCCATGTTCAGATACATATACAAAGATCACTGCCAGTATGTTTTGCTTTCTAAGTCATTTGCTACAGAATCACCTGTTGGAAAGTTAATTATTCTCAGAAAATTCTTGAAGGAACTATATGTTAGATCCTATTCTTTCTTCACTTTGAATCTTTAAAATCCATTTTTAAGGCTTAGAGGCACTAAAAGAGGGTAACACTACAGGGATGAAATCCTGGCTCCCTTCTAATGCCTGTAGCAAAATACATTCCATGAGCTCCTGCGGAGGCAGGATTCTTTTTGTGTGCATACCTGCAAATCATGAGACGCATGTGCTCACAATAGTTTCAATGACTAGGCAAATAGATAATGCTCAAGTATAAATCTACATCATGTTCTTGCTACAGTATTTATTGGCTAGTAAAGACTGTGACATGTAGTTAAGAAAGACTGAGACACAGCTTTTTCAAATATTTGTGTATATCTCTTTTGTTTGAACAGATAATATTGTCTTTTGCTGTATTTAGGGCAGGGAAGGCACAGAGGAATATGAGGTCATTGAATGTTCACACAAGAGCAGAAGAAACTATGTACTGCTCGTCTGGTTTTGTCTACTAAAGGTTACTTCATTTCAAAGTTTTTAACCTTTGATTTGATAAATTTTCAACAGTTCTAAGAATACTAATATGTATGTGGTAAAAGGAAAGTAAATCACCAAAGAGAAATACAAATGTACATACTCTTTTCACTGCATCTCCCTCTGATATGAGAAAATATATCTATTGGCTTGTATTAGGCTTGTTTTCTCTAATTTTTGATACTTTGTCATTTATGAGTGGTGCTAGCCCTGTAACTATAAAGAAAGATTTTTGATGAACAAAGATGTTAAAAAGTAAATATCTCAACTTGGGAAATGTTTAAGCATTTGAAGGGAGGATATGTACAATACAAGAAAACAAGTTTTTAGAAGAACATCTCTCTTTGTAGCACATAAGAACGTAGAATTGCACATTCTTTTCTGTCTGAATGTGTTATGTCTCCTCCCCCAGTTTCTCCTCTGAAAAACCCTAAACTATATTGCAAATTATTATCTACTGGCTTGGGGCCTGGACCCCTTACAAGTTGGAAACCATTTTATGTGCTGTAGATTCTTTTCAGTTTTAAAGCCTTCTGCTGGCTTGTGAACAATGATGACATCAGCTCTTGAAATCCAACTCTAGCTCTATTCCCTGTTCTGTAAGGCTTATCAAGCCAGTAGCATCCGTCTGTTGTTTCCAAATGGGATATATTTGAGCTGATATTTCTGATTAATGAGCTGACATTATGGTTTGTTTATTATTGGTTTTCCATTGTACTCCTTAACTGTGAGTAGATAATTTTAAGAAGTAGGTTTTACAGTATGCAATAAAACACATTGCAATATGGATATTTGAATGATATGTAATATTTTAATATTTCTATGTAGAAATCTGAAATTGAAATTAATGTTTATATTTCCTTATCAGTGAAAACTTACAGTGTTATTTTGACATAGTGATGTCAAGATAATTTTCCATAACCAAATGTTGGCTGGCATTAATTAGTCCCTAGAAAAACAACAGTTTTATCTGATTATGTCAAAACCAGGATTCACTCAGGACCTTGCAGAATCTCACTATGTATAGCATTGGATTTACTCTAATATTTATCTATCTCACTAATATGAGATAAATGATATTATGAGATAATGACTGACTTAATCAGCTGAATTCCACTCTAATTACTCTATAACTATTCAAGTGTAAGCTGGCATAAGCTGCACGAAGGCATTTCTGAGCTCATATCTCTCTTGTAATTGTGTAGATGACAAGTATGTGTTTAAGAAAGGGTGGAAGGTAATAAATTCATTTAATAATGAGAGGTAGGCTTTTTATGTTTGATGTTGTAGTTCAAAGTTTTAGGTGTTCTAAGAGAAAATCTAGGAGACTGTGGTTAACAAAAACCTCACTACTGCACTGAAACTCTCATCCTTACAAGAGGTTAAGAGCAAACCTAATGTGGTGTATAAATGTGATACTTTTCTATAGCAGTATTCCCTGAAGAGTGCTGGAAACTGTTGATGAGTTATTATTGCAGAAGCCTTGTCAAGTAGACAGATACCATAAATTCAGTTGTATATGGTGGGCCAGGACAAAAGCAAAGTGATTTTGTAAGGACTGAAATGGGAACCAAACCTTGATAACTCTCAGAATATAGAAAGTCATATTGGACATCTTTGCAGGCCTACTCAAACAAGACTTTGGGATTTTAAAGTTTAAGTTTTTTTCTCAAGATATTAGATTAGGGGGGATTAGAGCATCTTTGGAAGGTTACTACTGTGTATAGTTTAAAGTGAACATAGCCAAATTTATTCACCCATTTCTCTGTGGTCAAAGGAATTCTGATTAATGAAAGTTTTCTAAGAATGCTTTAGTATATAGAGAAGTAATTGCTAAGAGTACACTCACCAAGGAATAGGGTTGCCACTACAATTCTTCATTGATTTGTCTTACCCAGGTTGCACCTTGATGGGTGTTCTGTAAATTTTCTGCACTATGACCTTCCCGCCCCCCCCACCCCCCCAAGAAATAAGGCCCACTGAAGCACCTAAATTAAGTACTTTACAGCTTTGCATAAGAGCTGAGCGCAAAAGCAGGCTACTGGGTGCAGTCCCCTAGCATCCTGACTTAGACAGGTACTATAATGCACTTCTTATCTAGAGATGTCTCGGGAAGTAGTTAAAATGGGGATTCTTGGCAAAGACCTGCAGTTTCCAACATTTGGAATTGCGAAGTTTGAATTGCTAGAAGACCTGTCCGTGAACATGGTTTTGTCTTATGGAGAAACATAGCAGAAAGGTGGAACAAAATGAATGTACAGCCACACTTCTGCTTATACTGTCTTCTGAGTAATTACCACATAATGTTATTCTTTTTTCTCTTTCAGTGTGGGGGAGTAACTTCTGTAACCTTATTATTTTGAATAGGAAATAATCCAAATTTTGATCACTTTGAGTAGCTTTTCTAAGGTGTAATTGGATGAGCTAATCACAGTCTAGAAAATAAGGTAAATTTAATCAATACAAAGAACAAATGATATCTAAAAGAAAGAACTTATAAAACGAATATTACAATTAAATCTGAGTGATGGAAGATAACAAGGCTATGCATTTTTCTGCACTTCAGAGGTTGTTCTCAGTACGCCATCATTTGTCATTATATACACCATACTGTGCTTTTCAGTGATGGTTACTGTATGAATAACCAGGTCAGGCAGTTGTTTAAATAAAATTGAGAGAAAAATACAGAAAAATGAGAGAAAGGAACAGTTATATTCTTTAAACATCATATTTTCTCTATTATTCTTTCTTATTTCTCAAAATACTGGAGACAGGTCATGAAAATCTTTTCCTTCTTAGGTCATCATTGCTCTTTTATTCCTTTATAAAGATTCATAATAGTTTTTTGTTGTTTATCTTCAGCAATATATTGTGATTCCAAGAAGAGATTTTAACAATAGGAGGAAGGGAATGAGTGATAGACAGACTATGGGAAACAAAGATACTGTTTGTCTAATAGTCCCTGTTTCTACCTACAGGACAGATACAGAAAAATGGTAGACAATGTTCTTGCCACTTGGTAAAACTTAGTGTCTGAATCCATATTTAAACTGAGAGACATCTCGAATATTACATGTCAGTGGCTGAAAACCCCTAATTGAACCACTAATTCAAAATTGCTCTGTTCCCTGCAAATCTGGCCAGAATTAGCAGGTGGCGCAGTGAGGTACCTCATTGTAAACTTGTACACCTCATTAGGCAACTAGCTTTGAGATCCTCAGCCAATGTTTTTTCAGTTTTCCATGCCCATGGGCTTTTTGCATAGAGAATTTTGCATCATGGAAGAGCAGTACAGGTTCAGATTCACAGGTTCAAATCAGGTTCCAATTATGCTAGAGAAACTAGATCCGACCATTATTTTTTCTCCATCCTGCACCAACCAGTCTGAGTTTGCATATTGCATTGCACAGTGATACTTAAATACTGTAGCAGGGGGCAGACAAATCATAAAAACCAAGAATAATTTATTTTATTTATTTTCTTGGTTACTTTTATGTGAAATCTAGAAAGAGTCTGATCAACTCTCACCAATGGAGGTGTCAGTGCCCAAGAACAACCAAATGATCAGTTCATGCCTAACTTTCTTGATGAAAATAGTCTCATGGACTTCTTATATGATTTTTCTTAATTATGTGCCTAATCACATACTTTTAAGAATAATTCCATGACAGAGTCAAGACTGAAATATACAATACCCTGGAGGATCTTGCTTAAAAACCCCTAAACTTACAAGTTACCTTAGAGGTGAACAAGAAGTTATGTTTTTCATTTATATTACACGTGAAGTGGAATATGGATGTAATGTTATATTTCTGTTGAGACAATGCAAAAATATGGAGCTTCAACATAGCATCTCCAGATAGGTGGAGAGACAGCAAAACGGGGAAGGCTATGTTACCCTGGAGAACTTCTGAACCTCTTGAATACAAGACTTTTTTTTACTTTAAAGGTGTAACTATTTTATATCTCTCAAAATGTGTGATTTGGAATATAATCTCTATTCCAGAGATGTTTTAAAAATTGTCTCATTCTAGTTGTTTGATTTTAATGCTTATTAAATATTATATGAAATTATATAAAATATTAGCTTTAATTGTCACAAAAATTAAATTAAACACAAGGTTTTAGGAGTTTTTGACAAGAACTGAGAAAAAAACAGAAACAATAATTAAGAGGAGACTCTTCTACATTTTTCTGTTGTTTGGAAATTTAAAAAAAAACCAAATATGTTGGCCAAGTTAGCACATGTCATTTTCAGCTTTAATGTTCAGTGAGTTGGAGCCAAGGAACATACACAGTGTGAGGGATGCTGTAGATGTATAGTGTGCTGGAAAACGTAAATCCTGAAACATAAGAAGACCTAATGTTTTGTGCAGAGCCCTTCCTTTGTTCTCATCTCTCTGACTGCATTCCTGGTTTACATTTCACTGGTCTTTTTTTGTTTCGATGCTTTCTTTTGTCATTGGCCATCTTTTTTCCTCAGTTACTTAAATGCTGTCTTGCAAATTGCTTGCAGTTGATCCTGTACATTGACTGTCTTTTCATGTGATAAAAGACTCATCCTTTTCTTTCTTTGGCAAATACTTGTGTACTTAAAATTTCTGTTGGAAGAACCTCTTTGGCCTGAACCCAACTGAGTTACCATCCTGACTTTTTCCCATCCCAGCATTGTTGAGAAACATCACTTTTTCACATCCTCCCCACAAAACAATTGTGCACAGGAAATAGGCAGTTGATCCTCATTTCCTTCCTTCAGTTTCAAGCTATTTAAGAGGACTTATGAATCAGCATCTCATTTAGTTGTATATCATCATCTACATACTTATCTCTAGCCTTTTGTGTTTTCATTATAGTTTCCCTCCAGCTGATTGCATGTCTCTGCAGGATCTCACCCAGAGACCGTAAACCTAGGGAACACTAATTGGCATCATAATGTTCTGGCTAACCTGGCTTTGCTTCATACTATACCTATGCATTTCTCTGATTTTAGCCACTTTTTTTCTAAGCAGCTGTGTCATCTTCCTGGGTGACACAATGATAATGTATTCTGACTTTGTAAAGGCTTTCCTTTTGAAATCCATGAGAAGTATAAATCAAGCGCATATTACACAGACTGAAAAAAAGAGGAAAGCTTAACATGCTCCTCTATTTCTCCACTTTCTCAGCATGCCAGTACCTCACTGAAAAGCCACTTTGGCTTGTATTGTCACTGCCAGCAAGAACAGCAGTTCCTGCAGTGGGAGCACATTGCACTCCTGACACCCTTCTGTGACATTATTTCAGGCTGACTCAAGGGGACAGATGTCTCCTACTAAATTATCAACACAACTGTCTCAAGCATTTGCCTTTTCCTTTGGAGAATTAGAATTTCAGTGTTCGACAGGCCCAATCCTGTTTAAAATGGTGAGTACTTTCCTTTGATCTGCTTAGCAAGCAGATCCCACAAGGCAGACTTACAGTTCATTCACCCTTGTTTTGAAGGCCCTGGGATAATGAGTCAGCCAGCCCCAAAATACTAATCCTTGTCCTCCCTAATTTACTGCATGCTAATCCTTTGGGTACTACCTTACAAGTGTTATTCGCAAGACTATTCTTATGACTGACGTTCAGGACATTCCTGTTAACTTTGCTTTCCTCCTGTGACTCTTAGCTTTCTACTCCTTTTTTCCAGGGCCACCACTTGCTCTGTTTAGGCTTAAAGTTCTAAAGCAACGTGTTTGGCAGGTGTTTCCTTTGTCTCTGGTACCTTTCTCCCTACAGTGAAGACTGGCTCCTGAAATTAGTTTTTCTTCATGTAACACCCTATCCTGCTCATACTTGCCATTAGCGAGGCTCTGCAACCACTCCGTTAGCGGTGCACCATTTCCCAGCCCTCATTTCCACTCTCCTTCTTGGCCTCTAACTTTTTCCACTTTTTTCTAGAGGAAATAACTTACGCTTTCTTGTTGATTTTCTCCTTATTGCCTTTATATGTCTACCTGCTTGCATTAATCTGTTTCCTAGCATGCCAATCAAACATGGACAAGAGTTGGTACCTCTTGTCTTCTGCCTACTTGCTTTCACAACTCATGAAGTCTTAACACTAGTTCCAACACGAGCCACTCTGCTCTAAGGGTATTTGGTAACAGACTGCGGAAATGGCTGTCATTCTTTCAGCTCACTGGGACAGGCCCACCTTTTGTAGGTTGTCCTCATGCTATTCAAGCAGCTCAAGTAATGTTCATTCATCTAAGGAGCTGCACTCTCATATATCGGAATGAAATTGCAGGCTCTGTTCAACTCCATTAAGAAGGAGGCATGGGATCCTATCTGCTGGCCAGTAGAGGTTGCTCAGAGCATGTTAGTTGAGTGTTCTCCACTCTACAGCTCTTTATTTCTCAGTAATTGAAGTCTGGGGTTTTTTAATCTTCTGTGGGATTTGTTCCAACATCCTGTTTCTCCCCTCATGCTGCTCCAATGCCTCACCTTTCTGGAACAACGACAGAGTTGGCAAGGGAAGCAGGAGACTGGGGGTTGTCCCAGGAATCCGTCCCTGGGGTGGGTGAGATTGCAGACCTTGGTGCATTTGGAAATTGCAAAGCTCTCCTTGAATTCGTTTCCCGTCATTGTGGACTATATATATCCACACGCATGCCCGCAGATGGAAAGAGAATTATATTCCTTTCAATCTAGGAGGAAAAGAAGAAATAGATCATTATTGTTTTCCCTCCTTAAATACCTTTGGGGTCATCAGAGTGCTGATGAAGGCATCAGTGTGGTGTTGAGTTTGGAAAGGAATATAGAAAGTTTAGAAATATTTTGGAAATTTCCAAAGGAAGCCATGCTTCAGATTTGGATTCAAACCCAGATGTCTTCAAATTTCATTCATAATAAGGTCTTTACATGGTCTGCAGTAGTGGTCTTGATTGTATTTCTCTCATATTGGCATGTCTGGATCTCCTTTAGGTAATCCGAAGTTTGCTATGTAACACTGTGGGGGCCTTATTTGCCTCCTTGTGCTACCTTATGCAGGAATCTCTGAAGCCTGCTACTGCACTGCTCTTGTGGTTCTGCGTTTGTGTGTGGTTTGCTTATTCCTGCAAGACAGTGTTTATTCAGAGAACGTGAACTCTCAATCCTGCATCACATCCATATCATTTCAGATCAACTCCTGTAAGAGGAGTGTGAGTCTTCTGGATCTAGGTGGACTAGTTTTATATATTTAAACGGCAAATTCTCATCTATGTACTTGCTTTAAAATTAAACTAAATACGGTGTTATGATAAGAGGAGGGGGAAAGGTAAGCATGCAGACAACGTTTTCCCTGGATTGAGGGTGGGAAGTGTTTCTGGCTTTGTCAAGCATCCTCATTTCCTTACCCACCCTTAGGTCAGAATTGATGATTCACTTCCTTTAGGAGTAGGAATGTCCAGAGAAAAGTGACACAGTTTTAATTTCCCCTGCGGTTACAGAGTTTGAGTAAACTGAGTAGTTCAAGTTGATCCAGTGCAAAGCCTTTAGGGAATATTGCTGCCAGTGCACTGTTGTGGTAGCAATTGACACTTGTTCTTCGACCTTCAGCAGCCCCACAATAGAAGGGTCTTCTGAGAGACTAGGTAAGACAGACAGCTGCTTAATTTCCTCCATTTTCAAGGCAGTTATACAGAAAGCCCACCGGTACTTTTTTGGGCCCCTGAAATACCCTTTCCTGAGTTAGTCTATGCCAAGGACACATGGAGCCTGTGGGACAGACAAAGTGGGGTGCTTTTGCCACTCCTTCCCAGTCAGGCTGATTTCAGCCTCCAATACCATTAGTTGTTGGGATTCCCCTGTCAGTCCAGAAATGCAAATGGGCTCTGTGACTTGATGGCATTAGGGTACACTGTGCACCAGTCTACTAGAGCCTTATACTCCTGTGGGACTGATGTGCCAGGCCATTACTCTCACAGTCCTGTATACCTGGTTGTCCCTCTCCTCTATCTCGCTGGACCCAGGATCCCTCTAGTCCTGGTCATAGGATTTTTTGCTTACTTCTTGTAAAAATGGATTAAAATTCCTTTCCATAGTATCAGGAGTAAGATCAGCCCTTCCGGTCTGTCTGGGGAACTGCCCACTGGAGACTGGAACAGCAACTTTCCTGGAAGGACCCCCATTTATGATTGGTTTTCCTTGCAATTCAGTAATGTCCCTTCCAAAGTATGGTCTTGATGTGTAGTGATGCCAGAACGTCAAGCAAACATGCAGTAGGAAATTTTCCTCTGGAAGTCTCATGTATTTGGCACTGAGATGGGATTTAGTCCTTGAAGAATCCATAACTTTTTTCTTCTTAATCAGGAGAATACTTTAATTAAAGGCAAATAGAACTTCTCAGGTTTGCATGTGTGGGGTTGTGACATTATAAAAACATGAAAAACCCTAATACAGTTTCAGTATTGCTGAGACATTAGCAACAGACTGTTTTGTCTTTGTGGTTTGGAATTGGAATTCATCCAGTTGTTGCCGGAAGGCTACATTTAATTTGTACTGTGTTTGCATAAATAGCTTATTTGTAAAAATCGCATTTAACTTGAACAATTCTAAATGATGCATTTATCATAGGGAGAAAAATTATCTATTGTTCTCTTTAAATAAAATGGTACTGCCCTTCCAAAGTATCCAATTGGCAAAAACATGAAAAATCACAGCATACTTATATGTTGCTTATCTTGTCCCCAGAATCAGCTCTCATATGCTCATATCCTCTGGGTTTGTAAAATTCAAAAGATTTTTTGAATTATTCTCTTAATTATGATGTTGCCATTATAATGACTTGCTAAATAAGATTCTTTAACAATGGTGTCCTTATTATCAAAGCAGTTGGATTTCTTTGCCTGGTATGAATAGTTGCATGCTCTGAACAGGGCAGCAACAGTTGTCGTGGGAGCCTGACTGGCTGAAGAAGGAATTGATCGCTCAGAGAAGGCTGTTTAGAGCACTATACAAAACCTCTTTTACCCTTGCCTTTATCCCACAGGCAAATGAAGATTAAGGAAAATATAGGACCTCCACCTATAAGGGCTCAAACAGCAGCAGGCGATTGGCATCTCATTCATGTGTTGGAGGAAAAAGCTGTTTGGGGTTTTTTGGCCCTAAAACTCCTTCTAGCTTATTTTCACATTCTGTATGATTAAAGATCAGATGGAGAATAGTAGAGAAAGATGTGATTGGAGAATGCCTTTTAGTCATACCATAGTTTATCTTTTATTCTTTTTAAAGTTGTGGTTAATCAAGAGTAATGCAGTATTGCTACATTCTGCTTGAAGGATTCCATGTCTCTGTAGTAAGTGTGAAACCAACACAGAAGTGTAATGACTGCTGCTAACTCCAGCCAAAAGTTGTATAATTTCTTAGGAAGAATGCGTATTTTGCCATTTCTTGTCAGATATGGTTGCCAGATACATATTTGAATCTGTGTGGCTCAAGTGTCTCCCATTAACTCTTATCTTAGAAGAACATTCTCAATTTCTTTGACATGCCACCACATGTAGCACATCTGAACTGAGTCCAGCAAGGATCCTGAGAATATTGCATATTAAGTATTGATAGAGCATATTGTTCCCTGGCAATGTGCCTTCATCATTTTTCAGTACCTTTCCTCTCCCTCTTTTCCCCATGTCCTCTCCCTCTCCTATCTGCATACTTTCAGTATGTACAGGTTATTATCTTTTAATTTCTATTGTTCTCCTTTTTTCTTTCGCTGTTAACAATTATCTCTCTCCCTTCCCTTCTTTTCTCTGTTTGATCCACAGGTTTTGCAATGCATGTTGGTCTCCCTTCATTCAGAACTTGACATTCAAAGGTACTTGATGAAAATTGAATCCTCTCAGAGAGTTAGTACTGTACTTTATTTTTTCTGCACTCTGCTGTGGATTGAGTTTGTTACCCCTTAATTGTGTGTGTCTTGCTTCACAACTAGTGTTCTCAAATAAATACGGATCTGCATGCTTTTTCCCTTTGTATTTCACAGCAGCTCTTTGATATAGATTAATTGCATATGCAAGTGTGATGGATGTGCATCCTTTCACAGTTTTTTTTAATAGGCTTTTCCTTAATGGCATGACAGATACAAAGTTCACACTCTTGTCTTAGATGATTTGAAATCCACTTTCTAGGTAATATGTGATCCCTACCAGCTGTCTCAATTCTAACTTTATTTATGTATTTATACATTCTTGAAACTGGTTTAAGGGGTAGAAGTCTTGCTGCAAAGTAAAGGACAGCTCCGTAGGCACAGCAGTAAATACTTTTATTTGACATGTAAAAAGATCTTAGTTCTGCAACTTGCAAAATAATCTTACAGGTGCACAGATCTTACTTTTCTTCCTATTGAGCTCCTCTTCCATTTCTATGTGGCATTTCTATAACACCATATAGAATGGATCTCTACTACAGCTAATTTTTTTGCCCTCTCAGGCAGTGCACGCACACATGCCTTTTAGATACGTACTTAAAAGGTGCCTTTTCATGGTTTCTACTGCAGTCAAAAGTGCAGTCACAAAAGCACCAAGATAACATGTGCTGCGAGCACGGAATGAGGCCTTGGAGCATGCAGAGTGCACAGTGGCTTATTTGCACCTGACTTGTCGCTTCCCAACTTGTTTTATTTCCACTTCCAGGATTTAAGTAGGCCAATAAACATGCCGACCACAGGGAGAGGCAAAAGTGTGGAGCGCAGCAAGGCATTTCCCTCCTTTGCCAGGGAGATGGCCTAGAGGGAGGAAAAAAGAAGTGACAAGGCCATGGTGACAAGTTGGATGAGAAGAGCAGGAGAAGCTCCTCTCCTCCACAGCACCTCTCATGCACAGCCCCTTAATTCTTTCTAGGTGCCAGAGCAACAAGCTCTGATAAGTGGTTCATCACACGTTTACTTCCATGAGTAGAGGCTAAAAATAAGTCACCGGTGTGGGTGTGCTGCTGCTGGCGGCAGCTTCGTCTTCCTCTTGCTTATCCCGGGTGTTTGTTCTTGCTGGGGGCTGCCAGGGCTGGCCCACAAGGAGGGCAGCACACACCCTGCCCTGAAGTTCCTGCTTTCCCTCGCCAGCCTTCTTCATGTTGATGGCTCTTTGGGTTTTTTCGGTTATTTTTAAAGTAATATGTTAATTAAGAGCTCCTTCTTAGCTTGTAGAAACAGAAAAGCAGGTTTTTCCAGGACTGCTGCATCAGGTTCCTTTGCTTTGGGAACAGACACCACAAAAACAGACTCCTCCTATTTTCCTTAGGGACATGTGTGGGAGAACAGGGATGGGTAGATAATACTTTTCTTGAATCAGAACACACTATCCCCTAGGTACATTTAGGCATCTGGTATATATACACTTAGATTTATTTCCCCCTCCCCCTCTTTTTTGCATGTGGTTTTAAGCATGTAAAGATCTTTCCCCTTTAATCAGCATAATGACGGTTTTTGTTTAAATCATCCCTTTTAATCTTCAGAGTTCTCATGATGGTTTGGGGGATTGTTGTAGGTAGGAGTTACCTCACCCGCTGCTGATGAAACGCAGCCATCTCCCGGATGGAACAAGGGGTCATGCTGGCTCATGAATGCTCCACAGTAGGGTTTTTAGGAGGGAAAAGAGAAATAGCTTCCAACTGAAACTGCCATAAGATTTTAATTAAGACAAATGTTGATGTCCAGGCTGGAATTTATGGATAACTTATTTAACCAAAGTAATAATAAACTGGAGCTATGATGCAAGAATAAGGCAGACTGTGAAAGAACAAATTTTGCTGTGATCAAAATTGATGGAGCCATAGAAACTATTGTGTGCAAACATAGAGAGGTGATCAGTCATTTTTTAAATTTGGCTCTCACGTTCGAATAAATACTTAATATCACAAAGCATTAGAATAAAGCAGACAGTTGTATGTTTTTATTTTAAAATGAAAGGTTTCCTTCATTCAGTGTGATTTTTGCTTTTTACCAGTGGGTGACTATTAGTTTTGTCTGTTGTTTTACTTCAATTTCTACTCTAAAATCTCAGGCTGGCGTTTTTTAGAAAGAGAAAACCTTGGATTTGGACAGAAACATGCTGAGAAATATTTTTATGCTTTAACTTGGATGGCTTGGGTTTTTCTGATACTTCATGTATTCCAAAGAGATGCCACAGCATGTTGCATATTTCAGTCTGGACTTGTCTGGACCAATTAAGCTGCTCTTAGACGGGCTGCTGAGTTCCTTAGGGCAACATTTTCAAATGCAAGTTCCTGCAATTAAACATCTGAATAAGAGGTTCGGCAGTATAACTGCTGAGCACCTACAGCTTTTATTGCTTCTAATGAATATCTTCACGCTAAACACACCGCTTTCCTGAAAAACAGGCTTCAGTTTATCTAGGTGCTTGCAGTTAGAAACCAAAGTTTGAAAATGTTGCTTCATGTCAGTCATTTATAACACAGATTCATGAAAAACTGTTTCTGCTAACTCTGCAGATCACTCTGCTGAAGAGCGAGTCCTGGGAAGGGCGAGCAGGAGTCAGCAGCCTGTGGATGTCCTGCTCTGTGATTCACAGCACTCAGGATTAAAAGAAATGGGGTTTGGCAGCTTGCCACAGCAGGGAGCTTGCAGCTGGCCACCAATAGGAGCTAGCAAGGCTCCTGGGAAAACGTGCAGATTTTTAGGATGATTTGACTCTCGTTCCAACCTAAAAATACGGCAGATAAATTCTGACACATCATTAGACATGTTTTTTCCACTCGGTGAAAGAAACTGGGATCAGCATCAGTAAACATGAAGAGTGGTGATAAGGATTCTGTCATAAGCAGAGAGAAGTTTTGCTTTCAGATAAATTCATAGAATTGAGTAAAATAACCACTCAGTATGGCATCCTAACCCTACCATAGCGATGGGCTCTGGTAACGCGCGGCTGTGACTGAGCACTACCAGGTTTTAATGCAGCACCTTCCTGTGGCAGCTGGTGCCATTGGCTGTGTTGTCTTCCCCACCTTCTCATTCACACAGAGAGGGAAGGGGAAGGCTTTCTTTTACCTTCCTTGGGAAAATTCTTCAGGGTATGTTTCCTCCTTTCCTCAGAGCATGAGAAGATCTGCACTGGGGCTGTACCACAGGTTCATGTATACTGAATTCATTGCTTTGCTTAATTACCATGCTGCAGGTGGCCAGGGGAGGGCTCTGGGATTTGTGCTCTGCTTGCATTACTCCTGTGGTGAGTATGGCAAGCTCAGGCATTCCTCAGAACTGCCAGCAGCAGGAGGAGGCTGGTAGTGCTGCAGCCAAGGGACAAATTGGGCAGCATTCGATGCAGAATGTGCCTCAAAGTCAAGGAGGCTGCAGGCAAGTGGGGTACCTTGGTTCAGTGCTGGGGATGGTGGGCAGTTGTTTCTCAGGCACTGTCTCTCTCCTTATCAAGGAGGAAATACTTCCAGCCATTCATGCTACAGAAATTAATATTGCCACCAGACTGAGAGTACTTGTGAACAAGGACTAGCTTTGTAAGTTCTTGTTGTTGATTCAACATAAAACAGTGAAACATGTTTGAAATACAGCAAAAAAGCCAGACACCGCTAGCCCATGAGCCCACATCAGGAATAGTATAACTAACTCCTACAGAGTCTGCACGTTGTCGAGTGGGCAGTTGCTCTCCTCAGCTCATGAGAGTACAGATGCTGGCATACGCCTGCTCCTGGCATGGTACCATTTCCAGCTGATGGTGTCTGAAAGGAAGATGCCATAGATTTTTGCATCTCCTAGTGGTGAAATAACACACAGAGAAAAGTGAGCTTGTCATGAAAGGTGGTTTTATGTTGCATTCAGCTGCTGAATCATCTTCCCACCCCCAGTTCCCCCAGTGAGAGAGAGTATCCAAATGCATCCGTTGCACAGATGCCATATGAGCTTTATTTTATATAGGCATATTTCTCTTTTCTGAGAAAATGCTTGTTACAATAAAACATTGCTACAATAAATGCTTAAAAATAGGAAAATGTGGCAGCAATATGTCACTGATAGCATGTCCAGACAAGTAAAACCCTGTAGCTGTATTAATATGGAACCCCAAAGACTCTTTGGAAGATCTTTGGAAAAGAGATCCTTCCTACAAAGAACCAGAATTTGGATCTGACACAAATGTGAGGAAGCAACATGGTTGTTGCGGTAATAAGAGCTCATATGTGACTCGTTATACATTAAAACCAGCCTGTTCATGTGCATATTTGCAGTCTATCACATATCCTATAGCCATCTTCAGCACAACTCACAGGACAGATAGTTTACTTCGAAGGTCAAGAAAAGAGGGTTTTCCACTTTTTTAAAAATTTTTCTTCTATATTTGAAATGTCAAGAAGATTCACAAAAGGTGAGTTTTTTCTCCTGTGCTAAGCATATTATTCAGACCACATGACTGGAAAGGGTTATTTTACTGGCACTGTTATTTTTTGATGGTCTTGTTTACCATTTGTACACTGCTAGCAGTGCTAGCAACTTCGAAGATGTACGATAAGATTCTTCTCCTGAAGAGATAAACCTCTGTCAAGATAAAGGCTAAGTAAGTTCCTGGAGACAGGAAATAAAAAGTGTGAATTGATCAAGAGATGAAATTAAATCCTTCTTCAGGTCATGGGTTTTTTTCTAGTCCTTTTTGTCTATGAAAATGTGTGAAGCAAATTAGCAGGAGAGATTTTTAAAAAGGAAAAGGAGGAAAAAGGGTTTCAGTTATACATATTAGTATGGAATATAATTGGAAATGAGCATAGAAGGATGTTGTGAAGAACAGAGCTATAAAACCAGGTAGAGAAAAAGAGAGGACTAGTGGGGATTTGATGGATGGACCACTTAGGGCATAAGGAATTGGCTGGATGATCGCATTCAAAGAGTTGTGGTCAACAGCTCAATATGCAAGGGGAGATCAGGGACAAGTTGTCTTCCTTAGGGGTCAGTACTTGGACTGGTACCATTTAACATCTTTGTTGGTGACATGGACAGTGCAATTGAGCACGCCCTCAGCAAATTTGCTAGTGACACCAATCTGTGTGATGCGATTGACACGCTGGAGGGAAGGGATGCCATCCAGAGGGACCTTAAAAGGGGAGACAGAGCAAACCTCATGAATAGCTTTTTTCTGAGTCAGTGAAAGAAATAAAGCAGATATATTAAAAGTGCATACTTTGACAGACTATCAGACAGACATCAGTCATGAGGCATGATTAACCACAGTTTTAATTCTTGTTCAAATCCCAAGGGTTGTTGGAAAACACTGGATCTTCTGTAATGGCTACCTCCGTTTGTTATATTTAAGTATATACCCTGAAAACATGACAAGAATCTATATCCTTGTAAATAAAATAGTATATCCTAAGTAAAATAGTAATTTCAAAACGCTGTGTAATTACATGTAAGTTTTCACCAGAATTGATCATCCTTATTTTGGCGTTTCCGTTCTGCTGAGCTTCTTACCCATACGCAACATCTTTTATCAGAGAAGTCCTTAAAGAAGTTCAACTCTACTTAGCTGGCTGAAAAATAAGCCTATTGCTCAAAGCAAACATGCAGGAGGATGTCTCCTAACCTGTGGGAGAGAGGAAGTTCATGGCTGACTGAGGAAGTTGTACCCTGAATAGTACTAGCACAGGGGAAAAGAGAGAGTCCTGTGGCATAGTTCTGAGCCTTCGGATTACTGGCATGTATCCCAGAGGTGTGGCTTGGAACATGCTGGTATTTTCTTGGTTTTGTGTGCCTGTGTCAAGTATCTGTTTACAAATGTTTTAATTTTGGATAGTGATACTCCTTAGTGGGCATGTCTTGAGGTTTCTTCCCCGCTAGGTATTATGGGTTTTGCCCTTTGCTAGCAGATACATTTAAAAGGCAGCCACCCAAGAACAGTGATGTCCTGTTCATTGCTTTGATTTGATTTATGCAGTCCTGACTCTTGTAGCAGCAGTCTACACTGTAAGTCTCATTGGGTTTTGATATGTCCTGAAACACGGGCTGTATGCTGAATTTTTATTTTGTAAATGCTTCTACTTTGTGCTGGTTCCTGAAAAGTACTTAAAGGGATACTTCCTGAAATATTATTTTAAGCTTTTGAATATTTTTTGCATATGTTCATGAACTTTCTATGGAGAAAATGTATATGCTATGACATTAAATATTTCTTTGCTATCGGTCTTATTTACCTTATTTGATATTGGAATCAACATGCTGAATACTTATTACAAGGGTTGGATAATACTGAAGGTTTTGGCCTTGCTTTCCTCAGTTATCTTTACAAGTTCTTGGAGGTTATGGCTCCATAAATGTTGCATGTCCTCTCCCCACTTCATGGGCTGGATTTCCTAAGAAGTCCTGTCTAATACACTTGATTATTAAGTAACATCAAGCCTACTGGTCATTACCAATAACAAAAAATTATTTCCTACCAAAATGTGTTCATATCTTTCAGTTACTTGAATGGCCACTGTTGCTGTGTTTGAGGATTTTTTAACATCTGTTCAAAATACAGAATTACTCCCTAAATGCAATGTTTGCAGGAGCTGAGCATGACGAATAGCTTGAAGCTTTTCATAAACAGTGTGTATATATGTGGTGGACCTTGTTAACAGTTTGTGTTGGTTTTACATTTGGATTACTCCACTTACTAGAGTGGAACCACTATGGATTTTCACTGGTGTATGGCAATGGGAGAACTGGTGTTCATGTCTAAGCAGAATCTGTGATGTCCCTCTGTCTTGCTTCGGAAGGCTGTGGTGTGCCTTTGGGGCTGCAGCATTTGGGCTGAGGAATGAGAGTTGCCAAAAGAGGTCTTCTTTAATGTGGTGGGCTGACCTTGGCAGGACACCAGGTACTCACCAAGCCTCTCTGTTAATCTTCTCCTCAACAGGACAGCAGGGGGAGAAAATACGATGGAATAAAACTTGTGGGTCAAGATAAAGGCAGTTTAATAATGCAAAAGCCAGCCATGTGCTGAAGCAAAGGAAACCAAAATATTTATTTTTTACTTCCCATCATGAGGTGATGTCCAGGCATTTCTTGGGAAATAGGGCTTCCGTATGCATAGCAGTTGCTCCAGAAGACGCCCCACCTTAGCTTTTATTGCTGAGCAGGCATCATACGGTATGGAATATTCCTTTAACCACCTTGAGTCAGTTGTCCTGGCTACGTAGACTTCTAAGATCTTGCCCACCCCCAGCCTACTGGTGAGGGGGGAATGTTGGAACACTGGAGTGTCATTGATACCTTTCTAACAACCAATACAAAGCATAGTACTATGAGGGCTACTATGGGGAAAGCTAACTCCATCTCAGCCAGACCCAATACCTTTAGTCACAGTAATGACAGCATTATCATCCAGGGGATCTGAGATGCTGTGTATTAGGTCCTAAAGAATTACTTGGAGGGCAGCCAGAAAAATATAACCTTGGAGAGGTTGGCTCCATCTGCGTATTGACAGGACACGCTGGGCAAGTGCTCAGCTAAAGCTGTGTCTGTTTCTTCTGGTAGTGAAGTATCCCCTTGTTGCTTAAGTACGCACCTGGTCACGTGTGTTGGTAAACTATGTACCTGCAACGGCATGTCTCGAATGACATCTGGGAATTCCAGTGACAGAGAGACAAAAATAAGCAAAACCAAAGCAAAGTAAGCTTGATTCATACATCAAAATATTTTTTTCTTAAAGAAATAAAAGCAATACCCTTCCCAATAAACCCTGAAGTTAAAGACCTTTTGAAGGTTGATTTTGTTGCTATTTTTGCATTTTGTTTTGGTATTAGTTATGGTTTTCTACAAACTGAGAATTGTGTGCTATCTATCTCCCTATTAATGGATACATACAGGTAAGTTATTAATCACTACAAGGAAATACAAAACTCTAATGACTTGGCTTGGTAGTACTTCCATTGTAAGCCTGTGTAAATAAAATACTTCAGCAGTGGTGGTTCGCACACCATTTTGAGAAGTTGAATCAAGAAGTACTGACTAATCAAATTCTTTCTCTGTGTTTGCAGGTCACTTATCAGAGTTTTCAGACACAAGTCGCTGTATTTACAACCTGCAGACTAGTGCTGACCATGTCAAAGGCACTTCAAAGCATACTTCAGTTTGCTGAGAATAAATGTTGTTAGCTTTAAGTTCCACAAAAATTCAATCCTCTTGAACAATTTCACTGTGGGACATTGATAATACCTAGTATTTTAATATTTAGCATTTCATAAGTGAAAAGTTCTGGAGGATTTAGTTTTCTTGTGAGGTATTTCTAATTTATTGAAGTTTGTGAGCAACAGCACAACTTGGCAACAACAGACCTCTACAGCCAGCTAATTAAAATCTAATAAAAGTTAAAGTTCTTCGTACATTCAAGGTCACATAGGGAATATTACGTAGTGCATGCTATTGCTGAAACGAGCTCATCTCATTTCACTTGAAAAACCACTGAAGCTACCAGATGTCAGCAAGATAAGTCATCTTGGCTTTCCAGAAAGAAGCTAAATCTTCTATGGATCTTGACTGACTCTTCAAACCTAGAGCTTGAAGCTGATTTTAAAACAGAGGATTTTTAACGTACTAGCATCTGACCTTAAATGATAGGGAAGAGGAAAGTATATATATTTTATGATATCTTGTGCCTGGTGCTGATTATAGGCCTTTATAACATTCGTATTTACATACTGGTTTTGGGACAGAGCAAGCTTTCTTTGCTTTGAATTTCTGCTTGTACAGTGTCTGTCCCAGTTTGTTGTGATACAGAGTTTCCTTGAGAGACTGGAGAATTATTCTTCCAAAGTAATAGTAAGATGTGGTTAAGGGAGTTTCACTAAACAGTATTGGGTATGCTTCTTAAAGCAACCCCTCTTTGCAGAAAGCACTTAGAATGCCACTTACAGCTAACAAGAAAAATGTTAAGGACATTGTGTCTGCTGTTGAATGTGTTCTTATTAGGCAGATCTGACAATGGAAAGTCAGTAGAAGTGCATGAATGAAACCATTTCTCTTCCCTCCTGAGGCAGCTGCTTTTTTCCACATACTGTGTTCAGCAATTTAATAGTATGATTGCTCAGTAAAAATCACAGTTAACTTGGTCAGTTAATGGCAGACATTTCTGATTTATGCTGATGAAACACAAAGTAAAATAACTGTTTGTGATTTCAGCTAGAAATGTCGGATGGCTGTTTTGACTCTGCTGCATGACCTCTACCCTTCATAGATGGAACAGCAGAATATACAGAAATTGGTAGCTTACAACTACATCACCATGTTTCTTTTCAGAGGATCTTTCTTAGTAGACTTGTCAACATGAGAGTGTGTATGTGTGGACATGCCTATGCTATAATGGTTGTCTAAGCAGCAAGGAATGGCATTGCCATATATCTCCTCAGCATGTGCCTTATCCTCAGGGTCTTGTTAGCAACAGGATTTGCAATGTGGATGTACAACCATAAAAACTGCATCAGAAAACACAAGAACACTGTTTTCCTAAATAACCTCACACAGAAGTGACCTTCAGCATACCTAGTTTTTAAGAAGTTTGGACTTCTGCCTTCTTCTCTTTTCCCCCCTCCCCCTATTCTGGTTTCAGTAGACCAATAATGAAATACTCTGTTTTGCAGACAAGAAGCCCCAAACCATCCCAGAGCCCACAGCCCAATTTGGGTGACCAGACAGAACATCTCTCTGAAGCATCTGTCGATTCCTTAGAAGCCATGTCTGAGGGTGATTCTCCAACTCCCTTTTCAAGGGGCAGCCGCACACGAGCGAGTCTTCCTGTGGTGCGGTCGGCAAACCAAACAAAGGAAAGATCACTGGGTAAGACCCTGCTTCACTCCTTCTCCTCTCTGCTTTTAGCCTGTGTTTTCCATTTGTGCATTTAAAATAGTTTTAAAATAGTGTGGGATTAAAAAAATAAAGATTTTGGTAGCAAATTATTTTCAATGTCAGGTTGTTCTTTGGAAATGAGCTCAGCGTGGGCCACTGGGTAACTTGGGGGAATGGTGAAATTATTTTCATAAACCTGAAAGTGTGCTGGGAACATGGTAGACAAGGAGAAAGATGCAGACTCTGACATGAAATGCTGACTAACAATTAAACCCCAATATTGCAAGTGCTTTTTGCCAAGCCTGCACACTATGTGGCAGCGAACTTAATACAAGATTGCACCCTCATTTTCAGACAGGAGACACAGGCTTTTTTACTTTATCATCTCTTCAAAGCCAGGCCTAGTTGGAAGAAACCTAGACATTGTACCTGACAGGTCCCGCTCCTAGTGAAAAGGTTTGGTATTTACATGGCAGTAGCTTTCCAGGCAGAGGATTTGACCAGATACGCTGACAGAGATGCCCTTTACTTCAGGGCAGGGCCCTTCCATCTGCATGGTGACATGGATGATACGTCAGTGCTCTGCTTCCCATGTTCTTCCCGTATCTCAGGGTTGAATTAAGCCCGGCTGTGAACCAGAGCTCCTTTTATGATGGTGGATTTTGTCCTGGAGACTCTGTTCTCTGCTGATGGATGGTACAAGTAAAGGCTGTTTTCTTGAGGAAAGACACCAGAGGGCAGTTAAACTGCTGTGAGAAGATAGCATAACTCGCATACGGATTGCTGAGGAAGGCAGGTTTTTGCTCGGAGGTAATAAAGTGAAATGCTGCTTTCCTGTAGGCTCATCTTCTACCATACAGAGTGACATAAACTGAAGGCTGAGCTGTAAATCATACCATGCTTGTAAGCTTGTCACAGTGGTTTACTCGTTCCTCAACAATCTAAGACAGTTTCTGTCACGAGTATTATGATAACTGACAAATACAACAAATGAGAAGAAAACAGGGCTGGAAGGGGTCCCTGCTGCCCTCATGGCTGGCTAGTGCAGAGCAGTGGGGCTGGGGGCAAGGGGCAGATCCCTGCCTGTGTCAGTTCATGGAGGGGCACTGCTGCCCTCCCAAAGCCTGTTGGGCCACCAATATGTCAGACTTTTGGGGGAGAAATTTTGAAGACTCCACCTGGGCAAGACTTTGTTTTAGAGGTGTTTTTAAGAGCAAGCATCTAGCACATGTATGTTTACTATACACACAGAGGATTCATCTCTGCCTATATCCTAGGGTGTCCTCAGAGTTGCTTACTTCATCCTTAATATCCTGGAAAACATGTATTTTCTTCAATGTGATGTCAAGTGGATTGGGCCTTTGCAGGTCCCTGTGGACTTGCAGTCCAGCCTCACCCTGTGGGTTTCAGCTGGCATCCAGTGATTACCCCAGGCCACGTAGGGTATCTCAGCTCTGAACTTCTGCTTTGGATGTGAGTTGAGAATTAATAAACAGCTTTCAGGAAGCTTTTTATTGGCATCAAGGCGGGTGGCCTGCTATGCACCAGTGCTTTGTGCAGTGTTTTCTCCCCAAAAGCTGAGCTAGAAGCAGCTTTCTCATTGTCGGGGTATACATCTGAAAAGAATATAACAGTCCTGTTTCTGAAAAATACTTAGGTGCTCGTCACTGGGAATAAACCTGGTAACAGGAACATAGGAAGGGCCATACTGTGTGAGACTAAGAGTCCACCTGGCCTTGTATTTTGTCTCCAAGAGGGACCATAAGCAGCTAGTCTAGGCAAGAGTAAGAACAGGGTAAATATGGTATGTATATATGATCCTTTCCCCAACTACTCTCCCAGCTTCAAACTATCTTCAGCTTAGGGATTTTCTGGTTATGGTTTCTACCTGTATAACTGTCAAGAGATATCTCCTCCAGGTATTTGTTCAGTCTCCTTTTGAACCCATGTAAATTTTTTGCATTCACAGCAGTGCATCTGTGACTTTGACAGCAAGTTCCAGTTGGTTTATTGCTCAACCATCACTTTTCTCTTGCTTTGTTTTGCATTTGCTTATCTGCTCTAAGTTATGCCCCCTCGTCATTGTGTTGGAGGTGACAGCAAACATTAGATTGCTATCTGCTAACCCCGGGCCATATCTGATTTTGTAGGCCTCTCATTTCCCTTGGGTTATCTCTTCTCCAGGCTGAGAAGTCCTGCTGTAATCATTTGTTCCTCATCTAGAACCCATCCTGAACATTTGATTATCATCATTGCCCTTTGCACTTTTCCCAGTTTTTTCCAGTATCTTTGCTGAGATGAGGGGGAGGATCAGAAGCTTACTGTTAAGTAGTCCACTCTTAAATCCCTTTTTTTTTAGCATCTGTTGCATATACTGAAATGTGTTGTCCAGGTCCTAATGGAAAAAGGTCGCATGAAGATGTACCATTTTATTTAATGGCCAGGATTTCAGACCCTTTAAGGCACCTTATCTCAGCCTGTCACATATGCTAGAGACAAGACTCTGGCTTATCCCAGTATGGACAGGCAAAATGCAGTGGGGAAAGAAAAAAAAGAAGGAAGCAATGTAATATGAAGCATTTCAGTTGAGAGTTCTTAGATTTGAAACTGGAGCAAAATGAGCCTTTTCTGTCCTGTATTGCAAGAGGGGTCACAGCTATGTGTGTGGCTTAAGGGATCATCGTACTAGCCAAAAAGGAGGTAACATGTTGTCACCACCCTGCAGTCTGTTATTTTCAAGTTGTTCCAGGAACTATTAATGGCAAATAGTTTGTTTTAAAAGATAGTCTAAAAATTATTCTAAAATAGTTTGGTTTTAGACTATTATCTTCAAAGAATTTTTTTTACAGTAGTGTCCTTTTCAGTCTGTTCTGCCAGTGTGTTCTAACACTACCATGAGCAATGTCCTGAAATTTTACTTTTAAGACTTTTTGCAGACTGTTGGAATTGGTTTTGCTTCCAGCAGTACAAGCAGAATGTTTATTTTTAAAAAACAGGAGACTGTTTATAACTTCAGTTTTAAAAGCATCAGGAAAATATTTCTGTTCACATGGTTATAAACAAGCTGCGTATAATCACCTTCCTTTCCATTTCTATTAATTTTTTAATTTAATCTAATTTAAATACAAATTATGTTTTGATCCTCAGCCAACACATTTTCAGTGAGGAAAATGACTGACTTTTGTGCATTTTTATTAATTCTACTCTTAATATTTCAATGCCATTGTTTTAGAAACCTGATATTTTCTTTTTTAAATTTGATTTATTACTATTTTACTAACTATATATTGAGTCAGTTTGGTTTTAAATTGTGGTCTGAATTAACATGTAGCCTGAAAAGGAACAGTGGTAATTCATTTTGAGTACCCCAACATCATGGTTTGTCAGTTAGGACTAATCTTATACGACATGGTATTCTGACTAATCTAATGGAACACGGTATTCATGTGGAGTCTACCCAGAAAACAGAATTCCAGTTGTGGGCCCATTTAAAATTTCAGCTACAGCTTTCAAAATGAAGGTATTTTCAGGCTAAGAGGTCCATCAGAAATCAGCACTTGTCTCATCAATCTGCAGCCAGTAGACAAAGTGGGATATTAAAATAAATTAATTCACTGTGCAAGAGAAAATTAAATGTATTTTAAAATATCTATTTGAAAGCTGGGAGGTTTTCCAGTGTGATAACTGTGGGAAAAAAATTATCTAGCTAAATTGTCAGAGTGAGAATTAGCTGAAATCTGGAAAGTGCTCAAAAGCTTTCAACAAACTTCACTTGCAATTTGCCTGAAGGAAGCAGAACCTGACAAGCGCCCAGCAAGGTTACACCAGCAGCCAACCTGCCTTTGGAGGGATTACTTGCAGGGGTAAAATTACAAATGCTTAAGGATTGGCATGGGTAGAGTCTTAAACAATCATGGAGTATTCTGAATATTATTTATTAGCACCCCAACCCCAAGTTTTAGCAGGCACAGATTTTAGTGTCTGATTAATTAGTTTGTTGCCATCTTCTGTGGAAATGCTGTTACTGATTATAGTAGTAGCACCAGGAACTTCTGTAGCATTTCTTGCAGGTTAAAAAGAAAGTCAGGGCTGTAGTTACAATTTTACACATAGGAAAAATTGAAGAGAGGGGTAGTGACATGGTTGCAGTCACCCAGCAGTAGAAATAACTCTCTCTATAAATGTATGCAATGTACTGTAAGACTTATACAGAAACATAAATGCTAAAGGTAGGCCTATATATTATATTGTTGGTAATTAATTGTTATGAAATTAAATTAAAATAGACATGTTAAATAGGAAATTAAAATAGGCATGTTAAACCAAGCAGATGTGTAAATGGCCATAGACTTTATAAGAGAAGCCTGTGATTTCTTAGCAGTGGCACTGCCCTCTCCGATTCCTTAGGGCGTGATTCAAGCCTAATGAAGTCAGCAGGATCTTCAGTTTAATTCATGGGAGAGGAACTCCCTGGGAACTGCATTTCAAGTTAAGGCTGAGTATAGCTTTAATGTAGTCAGTCATCTTAAAGAAATTTTCACTGTCTTGTCTTTTTACAGGGTATGCAAAGCAGCCAACATGCAAAACTGTCACGTAAATATTTGCTGTCATGGTCAGATACATTAACATTGGCTGGCAGGTCTGTAGGAAAAACAGCCTGAAACAACTATTTCCAAAGACTGAATTGAAACACAGACCCTAGGAGATTATAATAGACTAAGGTACCAGCAATTTTCCTGTCCAGGAAATATTTTCAAATTATAGCTGAAGTTTCTGGACTTGGAAAGAAAAAAACCCACAACTCTTACCTGAAATATTTTGCATCAAAAGAGCAAAAGAAGGTAAACAATCATATTGACATATCGTAGTGCTGAGAGTTTTTTTCTGTTTCATTTATTGTCCCTACATGGTTTGTGAAAGACAGCTATATGGAAGAGGGAAATACAGGCCTTCCCAGGCTAGCACTCATGCACTTGGTTATTGTTTACTTAACAGATTCTTCCTCCTATAAGAGAATGTCTTGTGTGTACCTGAAAAAAAAAATGCTTCCAGGAAGCAAGGTGTTATTTACTACATCCTGTCTCAGCAAAAGCACATTCTGACTGCCACAAAAAAGCTGGTAAGCAGTATATGATGCTGTGTCACACTGGAGCTGAATTTGACTCCGTTGCAACAGGCCTTATCAGCATGGATCCGGTGTGTTCATTGCAGTGATACTGGAGTAGATGTGCAGGAATAAAACCCTTAGCTATGCAAGTCTGTATCTGTCACTGTTATATCTGTTAAATGGGTTTTGAATGCAATCTTCATTATTTATTTGCACTGCAGTAATACTTTAGTATTACTTTTAGGACCTCAACTAAAACGGGGACCTTACCATGCGGGGTAATATACATAAAAGGAAATACTCCTATTGCGGGACCTTGTGACATGAACAAACCAGAATGAATAGTGGTAAATATAAAGGGAAAAGTAGAGTAATTAGGGTCCAAACTGATAAACTGAGTAAAACTACATCAGGGTGGCAGTGGCTTTCCTCTATCCCAAATCATGCCCACACAGAAGGTGCAATGTCTTTGTCCTGCTTTATCACCACTTACTCCAATTTAACAGCAGCAATTTGGGCTTTCAGCATTTGTTGTCAGCTGGAAGAGGGATTTGGCAGCTGGAATAGCTTATGCAGGCCAAATTACCCTTCAGAGGAAAGGTAGGAGGCCAGACGGAGTTGTCCCATGGGTCATATCTGGCACAGGAGCCATCACTTGGACAAATGTGATCTAATTTTCTCATTAGGTAAAATTTCTAAGTCTACGTCTCACAAAGTAAGTCACACAAACACCATACCCTTCCATTTGCACATGGGCATGCAAATTAAAAAGTGTTATTACAATTCCATGCATTGCAAGAAGTGCAAGATTTTCGCGAAGCATAGTACTAGCCTGTCCCTCAGCACAGTGTATTTAGGATTTGCTGCCTGTGCTGACAGCAAGTCCCTGAGGACAGCTCTTGGATGTAGTTATTGCTCCCAATATTGTTTATATATTTAGGTAGTGATCCTAATGCATAGTTACTATGCTGGGCCTGAGTTCAGGTTTCTGTTCTCAAAGGGAAATACTAAGGTCATCTCTTGTTTTTGTTTTCATTCTCTCTCTCTCACATTTTTGGCTATGGAGTAGCCCAATTTAAACAGGATTAGAGCATAATCACTGCATCAGAGACTTGTTGATAGCCTGCCGATTAGTGTATTCTCTTGAGACAATAGGGGCAATGGTCTGAGCAACTCTCAAGACAGAAACCCTTCTGGATAAATTTTTAACTACTGAAGTGTTTCATAAAAGACAGGTACTTCGTACCATTGCTTCTACCTAATTACCTTCTGTGATGAATAGCCCACCTCTGGGTATAAGGGGAATTTCACATGTCTCTGATAGCCTGCTTGTAGCCACACAGGGGTGATACCAGTGGCCTTCAAGGTAAGTAGGGCTTAATGCTTTGAAGTCTAACTGGCAGCGGTTTTTCAGTGGTCTTCCTCAGGGTTGGACTCTGAGGCCAGTACTTTTTAACATCAGCAACCTGGCTGTTGGGATGGAATGAACCATCAGCAGGGTCAAGTCTGAAACTAGTTTGGGAGAGCTTTTAATATGCTGGAGGGTCAGATGGCCACTCACTGGGACCACAGTGAGCCAGGAAAATTGGCTAGCAGGAACTTCATGAAACTCCACAGAGACAAATGCAGGCCTTCAGCATAGACAGACTCGCTTGGGAGCAGCTTTGCAGAAAGGACTTAGGGTCTGACAACAAGGTAAATTGGTGGATGCAAACCAGAGTGAATGCAGAATGGCAGAACCTATGGGGCCTCTGAAAAGCAGCTCTGGTACTCATGAAGTTTCTAGTTCATCTCACGGACTAGTTCAGTTGTCTTTTTTATATTTTGTCATTAAATATCACAGGATTTTTGTGTTCTTCCAAGTTTACTGTCATTGTTTTGTCAGGGGTATGAAAAAGTCACCTTGCTGGTCAGCGATTATTGTCCAAAAGCCACCCTGCCAGAACACTGTTTTCCACCTGGGGAACTAGGTTAAACTGAGATGTTCCCTCAGACTCCCTCGATGATGGAAGTAGATGTATACATGTGATGGACATGCTAATATAGGTATATGGACAAAGCTGAGTTTTGGCAATAGGTTATTTCACAGGCTTTATCTGCAATCAGACAGGACAAATACCAGTTTTTCTTTAAGTAAAAATAAGGTGTCAATTCTCTTTTTGGTTTTGATTTTTTTTCTTAGCCAGCTAAAAGTATAAGTTTGTAGAAAAGTGCTAGTATTTGAGTGACAGTTAAAAATCTTCATTTCTCATAATGCTTTTGTAGAAATTCTGTGTGACTACTGAATTCTTCCGTGTGTTTTCTCATTAGGTAATAAATCTGTTGCAGCATTACAGAAAGTCACTGTAAATAGCAGGAGAGGACAAAATAGCAGTAAGAAGCAGTACTGGACTAAATTAAACAGTTCCTGTTCTTACTGAAATTGTTATCAAACAAGTTAATATCTTGAAAAAAATTCTTCAGGCTATTCTGGAAGAAGACTATATAAAATAAGCAATTGTTTTTATTTCATTACAAGATCTACTTTTTGATTCTCTTGGTACTTGAAGGTAGCTAAGGATATTTATAGGCATTTTCTGAATGTGGAGGACAAATTATCAGCAGGGAGTAGCTAGTGAAAGCTAGTATGAAGGCTTCAGGCTAGAAATACCACAAGGATCATGGCAATGACCTCAGACTAGTTGAAAATGTGTGTGGTGAAATAGGAGAGTCAAGTCCTGAGGATGTGTAAAGTAAGAAATTCATACTGAGGAATTTCTTCTACACTGCAAGAGTTGTCACTGTAAGGAACTTAGGTCTGCATAACTTGTGCAGAATTTGGTGATAAGGACACCACCTATGTGTTATCTCTTTCTCTGATGGTTGGGGTGGGGAACAATATGAACTTATGCCATCCTTACAATCTCATATATTACACTTTTGTCAAATAATAATCAAAGACAAATCGGAAGGATTTTGGTTAAAAAAAAAAAGTTAATTTGTAAACTGGATTTTGAGGAAATGCTTGGCAATTTTTATTGTGATCCCCTCTGGATTGTCCTTAAGTATCCCAACAAAAATAGCTATCATTGAGATTTAAAAAATTATCCTTAGATTTTGAAACTGATGCAAGTCTCAACTAATGATTCAGTGTAACTATAAGGAAGAAACAAGGGGGCATTTTTTCACTTTTGCTTGTTAGCACTGCTGCTGACTTCAGCGTGAGGAAAATGCAGACAGGGCTGGTTGCTCAATAGACATATAGTAGAAGATCAAGCTAAACCAGCAGGAAAAGACAATGATTGTCCATCATCTCAAAAAGATACAGTCAACTGATGGTTAGGTAAAGAATGAAACAAGTCTAATAACAAATTTACCAACCTCTAACTCGATGTTGTGTTATCTAATTTACCTAGACCAGCTTGCTTCTGGGCAGTTCTCACTTTGTTTCCTCACCAGGTACTCTATTTCTTCGCCTTAAGATACAGCTTTCTTTGCTAGTTTATCTAATTTTCCATTCTTTAGATATCCTGTACGAATTCCTAATATAATTTTTTTTATGTTATTATTAACCCAACAAGGTCTGAAGGCCTTCTGTACATATTCCCCCGTTGTTCTAGCTATACCTAGCTTTGCACCTTTGATTTAAAGAAATTCCAGAGCTTCCAATGCATCCAGGTTTTGATTGCTGTAGTCCAACTAGCTTTATTAGTTACTTGAATTTTTCAAATTGGCAATGAAATTTCCAGAGGGGTACATAGAGTGGCTATGTTGGAAGAGAGCAGCAGTGCCTTCGTAATGCCAGTGATTTCTGGTTCTGTGGGAAGGTTTCAGTGCTGCAGCACCCAAGCATCCAAAGGTAGCCAAATACAGATATTATCATAGATTAATACTTTTCTTCAGATGAGAGCCCATGGATTAAGGTGTTGTCAAATCTTAGTAAGATTTGTCAGTACAAAAATTTGTAAGATGTCCTGCCTGTGCAGGGGGTGTCCTGTAGCTTCACAGGAAAGAAATTCATTAACTCCAGTTTAAGCTTGGACTGTATTTTATTTTATAACACTGAGGAGTTACATAACTCCTCTGCCTCAGTTTTCTCTTCTTCATTCTTGAGAAGAGAATTATGAGAGAATTATGTGAGTGCCACTATTTTTCCATTTGAAATTCATTGTGTGAGAGGATTGACTGGTGTTTGTAAAGGTGACAGAAGATGACTAAGTAATGTTTGTTAACTTGTTCTTGATTTACCACATATTTAGCTTTTCTTTGCTGTTGTGTGTTCCAAATTTTTCTCTCTTAAATAACTAGTTTTTAAGGATAATTCCTGTTCTGTACTGCTGTGGTTTAAGCCCAGCCGGTAGGTAATTCAGAATACATAAAAGCAAGTTATGATTAAAGATCTTCTGAGCATCTGAGCTGCCCAACACTGAGGTCATTGTTAGCAATATAACCATGATAACACAGTGCTTAGTCAGGGTTAGGTCAGTACCATGTGTTATGTGGAGGTGCTGAGAGATGTGAGCTGGGTGGTGTCACGCCACCTGCAGAACATTAGGTTTTGCCATGAGGAATAAAACTTTACAAATTGTGACTAAGGAGTTATGGTCTTACTGGTATGGGTGCAGTGCTGAGCCATCTTGGTTATGCAGCTCCTTGCTCTAAAGCCAGTCTTGACCCTGTAAGTTCAGGTATGGTTCACCATTACAACATGTGAGCACATCCTCAGCTGCCAAGTGGGTTTTACAGCCCAGTGGCAATATCTAAGCTGAGCACGTTGCCATGCATCTGGTGCATCTGTGTGAGCTGCAGTAGCAGCATAGGCAGTCCTCAAAGTTGTGCTAGCTGGACTAAAGTTGCAGGATGGCTGCTCCGGGCACCCTCTAAACCTAGCACTGAAGCGTTCAGCTTGTGCAGGAGGCACTGCCTACGTAAGTCAGGTTAACAGTGCATCTTTCACTGCACTATTTCATTTCACATGGACCATCCCTGAGAGAAATGACAAAATATTTTCCAAGTCCCTCTGTCACAGACCCTTGGTAAAAGGGGAGCAGAAAGCCTTTTGGTTTTGAAAGAGCTCTATATGCAGGGAAGGAAAGGGTGATCATGTGGTGTGTTTGCATGACCATCATCAGATCTGGGGTTTATGCTTGTAAACCTTTCTTTGAACATGTCCTTTCACCTCTCGGGTGTTTAATTTCCCCTACTATAAAACATACCTGTCTGCTGACAGGAATGTTGTGAAGCAATTTGTAAAGAGGTTTAAGTTTCTAAGGCCTGGCTTACATGTAAATGTTTTCTGCTATGGCCTGTGTTTAACACTGTGACCTGTTGCTGATGGGTGAAGAATGATCAGAAATTCCAGAGACATTTCTGAAACTAAGTTGCACCAGTATGATGAAGGGGAAAGCTTAACATTGCAGTTTGCCTTGTAGCTGTTGGAAAGTCCAGGGCTGGGATTATCTGGGAGCAGCTGGAAGTGGTAGCCACAGTGTTGTCTGACTTGCACTTTCAAAACAGTTGCATGGTATAGTTTCCTTGTTCACACTGATCTTTGTCGTCCAAGGGCAGCAGGGCATTTTGCAGTCCTGTGTGTTTTGTGGTTTATAAAACTTGACAAAATCTACATGTTTCAGGTAAATCCATTGTAACAGAAGCGTAAGTGCAAGAGGGACTTGAGGGTGCTTGGAAATATTAACATCCATTTTGTTTAACTTTTTTTCCAGCAGCTTTGCTGGCATATGTACTGTGCCCTAACAAAAGCTATGCCTAGGTTATGTTCCATTTCTTCTTGCTTTAATTCTCCATGGGAGTAATTTTTCAACTGAAGGTAAAACAAACCTCAGAGCTCCAGCAGCTTCCATAAAGTTGGGCCTGTGGGTATTTCTGGTGTTCAGAGTTTCAGCCAGGAAATGTGTGGGAGAAAAATAACGTCAATGACTTAAAATAATGGATTTTGAGTCTCTTTATTCTGTCATGCTGAAACAGGATTTTTAGAAGCGAGCAGTTAGTTTTGTCAAATAGGAAATGCCCTAAAGCATTGCTATATCATGATACAGATCAAACAACTCAAGAGGAAAGGCAGTAGTTTTTTTTTAAGGGCATGTGATTTAAGGGAGAGTAAGAAAAAAGAATTTATTATGTCTTTGAAACTGTTTTTTTCCCCTACAGTGAGATTGTGGCCAAAATATTTCTCTGAGTTCTATGTTAAAGCTGTCTATTTCAAGGCATGATCTTTTTGGATAACATGAATATTTGCTTTGAAAATCTAAGACCCAAAGACAACTGTAATTTTGTTTTGGATCAGTATTTTGTGGGCATATTGGAGGACAGGCAGAGTCAAACTGTTCTGAAATGATTCAGACTTCTGTATAAGGACCATTTTTCAACTCTACGATTTCTTTTTTATTAATGGTTTCAGTAGCTCAACATTCAGCATGTTTTCAGTGGCTTGAAATGCAGAAAGAGCATTTTCTACATTCTGCACTATTTTTTAAACTGGGCAGAAAAGAGTCACACACAACTGTAAAGCTGATATTCAAAGTCTGTGTTTTTAGCCAAAAAATCTTTTTTTGCCATTTAACCCAAAAAAGTTTTGAATGCCAATATATGGAAGGTTCCATGTATTCTTCCTAGGAACTGAAAGCTATCATAAAAAATGAACGTGGTTTTGCACATCTTGGAACAGAGAAATAAATGCAGTCATTTAGAAACATGTGAACTTAATGTTGGTTTTTTTTTTTTTTACAAATGTGGTTAGGTTCTGAATTCTAATGAGTATTTAGCTGCATAGAATGAGCACTAAAAAGCCAATTTTACCTAGAAGAAACACAGAAATAAATGATGTCAAATTAAAATGAAAAAAAAAAAAAAAAGGAAAGATAGTTGAACAACTCATTAAATAATGGCATTAAAAATAAAATTTGTAGGAAAATTCTCCTCAGTCTCTGAAATAAAACTAGTTACTTTTCACTGTGAAACAATTTTTCCAGCCTAAGGAAAATGGAAGTTTGTACTAGAATTCATAAAAGGCCTGATTGCAATCTTAATGAAAGAAGAAGTATCAGCTCTTGATAATAGTAGAGAAATGATGTTAATAGCTCCATTTTATAAAAGCGGCCTAATAATAAATAATAGTTAGGTAATGTTGAGTAGTCTGTTTACTATTCAGCAAAATTAACACCTTCCTTTCCTAAGTGCAAGCACAATTATCTACCCACTGGTTGCAGGAACAGCTGACTATGTAGGTGTTCATTCCTCTACAGCAGTTATGGGTAACATACGGACAAGAATACTAAAGACTAAGGGGAAAAAGGGCTCATCTTAGGTTAAAATGCCTTCTTTTCATTAAACGCCTTTGTATTCTAGGACCTTAGCTTTTCCACTGCTTTTGCTCAGTGTTTGTATCTCAGCAGTATAAACTGCCTATCCCATTGCTGGTGACTTTCAAGTGAGAATCGCATCTAAGTTTTGTGATTTGCTGAGATTTGGTGATAACTAATAGTAACTGTATTGAAGACCTTCTGCTCTCAAGCCTCCTGTTTGTATTGACTCTCAGGGAACATCATATGGTGCATCTACACTGCAAATACTGTGGTGAATTCAGTTTGTGTAAAATATTCTGCCTAGTTTTAGCCTACCTGTGTTGGTTATTGGTAGATGCAAAGGCATGGCAGCACAGAAACTGAAGAGAGAGTGCAAAGAAGACAGGCTCTATTCAGTGGTGCCCTGAGACAGGACCAAAGGCAATGGGCACCAACTGGAATATGTGAGGTTTCCTCTGAACATTCAGAAACACTTCTTCACTGTGAGGGTGACCAAGCATTAGCACAGGTTTCCCAGAGAGGTTGCGGGGTCTCTCTCTGTGGAGATATTTAGAAGCTGTCTGGACACAGTCCTGGGCAAGTGGCTGTCAGTGTCCCTGCTTGAGTGGGGAGCTTGGACCAGATGACTTTCAGAGGTGCCTTCCAATCTCAGCCATCCCGTAATTCTGTGATCTGCCATTTCATTGTTTTCTTACACCACTGAAGACGCTATACCTGCTCCATCTCTTATGGATAGCAAGAGGGTAAAGGTCTTTCTTCCTGGCACAATACAGTGTTACGTGGAGATGCCTGAGATGGCTCAGAAAGAGCACAGTGTGCTTTCAGAGCTAATGCAAATTGAATTTGGAATATAAAATTCCTAGTGGTGAAATGGAAATCTGTTTTTAAGGGGTGTTGTTGGGTGTTAAGCTAAAATGTACAATTTACGTTTAAGGAAAACTGGTAACTGTAAGAGTATAAAGTTCTTCCTCAGCTGCTTTAAAGAAACGTACCTTATGATTTAGTAACACCTTCCACTGCAGAGTAGGCTTGGTGTATTTGGGATTTTCTCTTAGCCTTCTTAAGGTAAACTTCTGATTTATTTAACTAAAGAACAGGCTTCTCAGGAACGTGCAGTACTGGGGCAAGCATATTTACCAAAATACAATCATATCACTGTTCTGTGCTTTATTCCAGTAGTGTGTTGAAAAGGAAAAGGTTGTATGTGCTTTATGAGTAAAGAGTGTGAGTTGATTTTTCTCTTCTCATGGGCTTGGTCAGTGTTCCACATGGACTTTGAAACCCAGATCATTACTGTGCACTTAAGAATATGTAACGTGCTATCATATTTTTCTTGTAGGTGTTTTATATCTTCAGTATGGAGATGAAACAAAGCAGTTGAGGATGCCGAATGAAATCACAAGCGCAGATACAATTCGTGCCCTTTTTGTAAGTGCCTTCCCCCAGCAGCTATCGATGAAAATGCTGGAATCACCCAGTGTGGCCATTTACATCAAGGATGAGAGCAGAAACATATACTATGAACTGTGTGATGTGAGGTGAGTAAACATAGAATTACAGCT
The DNA here is from genome assembly GCF_000696875.1 of Nestor notabilis. Lineage (NCBI taxonomy): Eukaryota > Metazoa > Chordata > Aves > Psittaciformes > Psittacidae > Nestor > Nestor notabilis. The sequence goes on along the minus strand of NW_009945121.1, from coordinate 84,079 downwards.
GTTGGGTTTGGGGCGGGTTTTTTTGTAGTGCACTTACAGAATAAAAAGGAGTGGAGTTGATAAGTGTCTGACAGATAGTGGCCTGACACAAAGGCATGTTCAATGGTATCTGAGTAATATGGGAGGTCTGGTCTGACACTGCCTGCAGCTGTAGGTGCAATATCTCTTGCACAAGGCATTGATAAACTGAGTACCTTGTTCAAATATTCTTATAATACAAACAGGTTCACACATTTAATATTTTACTGGATTTTAACTGAGACATAAATATTTAAAATATGAAACACAAAATAAATATTTAAAATATGAAACACAAAATAAACAATTACAGAAAACCTGTTTTTTTCTTTGCTGGTAGTGCAAAGCCTGATCCTTGTGAGCATGAAGCTACAAACATGAATGTTACCAATATCCTCACAATAGGAGCAACTGTGCATCATCTAGCACTGCCAAAACCGTGTGGCACTGGTGACTGCTGCTACAGCAGCCCCACCACCTTCCTGTTTTACGTCAGGATGCAGCAACTAGTGCAGTCACTTCCCTTCATGAATTTAGAGCTTGGTCAGTAAATGATCTGACTAACATCTGGGTGTAACTTTCTATCCTTTATTTTGTGGGAGTGCAGCAGCTTAATTAACCAGGTTCCTTCAGTCCTGATGTCTGTGCTCATTGAGCAGAAGGACCAAGTTCTCAGGGTCCCTAGGAAGTTCCAAGTCATGCAGCAACAAAGCTCTCAGGCACACCCCAGGCATGTTGCACCCTATAAATCTGCAAGGAAATATGCTAGTCCTTTGTGCCATCCTTTTCATAAGAAGTTGCATGATAAAAAGAATGGACAGATGAGCATAAGAAGGTGAAGGAGAAAGCAGAAAAGGTGTTTCCTTTCTGCCAGTCTTCCACTAGTGCAGAAAAATTATGTGAAAGTAAGAGAAGTGTCCACTGTTCACTGCTGCTGTGTTTCTTCTGGAGATCCTGTCGCTGAGGTGCTTCTCCATATCTTCTTGTAGTTAAAAGAGCAAACTGGAGCTTTTCTAGCCTTGATGCTTCCAATTCCCCCATTCCTCAGTCTTTGACCAGCACTGCACTCCATTTTCTCACCTCTGCTTTGCTCTCCTCAGGCTGTCTATCCAGTGTCTTGTCATTAGCCAGCCTGTTTCAGTTTCTGGTTTTTATCTTCCTTGCTTTGCAGACCCCCACACCCCTATTTGGCCACTGTAATGCCTATGTTAAGACCCATCTGATTCCTTTGCATCATTATCATTCATCACTGTACTCAAGTTTCTTATACATCGAACAGTCTATTCGCAAGATCAGATCAACTGATTAAATCAAGATAGGGGTTACTATGTCTCTGTTGCCAAAGTGCTTTGTTGCCAGCGTTCATCTGGCCCATCAGCTCCTTGTGTCTCACTTTATCCCTCCATCTTCCCTTGAGTTTCAGACTAACAGTTTATGACTTCATCTCCTCCCTGCCCCCAAGAATATGGTTGTTGATTATCTTAATACCACTCCACCTTTTTTTTCCCTTGCTCTCATTGCAGGCGTCTCTCTGCCAGCCACAGGCCTGGCTCAGTCTCAACATCTGCTTCCTCTGTTCCTATGCCTGTATTGTAGGGCATTTCTAGAGGAAATCCCATGACCCAGCTGACTTCCTCCATAACAAAATTCCCTCCTTCAGTTCTGCCACCCTTCTGTCTAAGGAAACTTCAGCAACTGTGAATGTCTGTAGCTGGATGACATGAATTCTACCTCTTCTGCCCAAACTAATATCTTAGTCTTCTCTTTCAATATAGTCTCATGGACCACTAGGTTCAGCCTAGCTTATGTTCTCACAGTCCTTTCCCTTTTATGTTTTGTATTTTTAATTGCTGGGGACAAAGCACTATCTTTCTGCTTAAGCCCATAACCTGGTCCTTTTCTTAAAGTGGTTCAGAGCTCTGCATCCAGTGTAGATTTCTGATTTTTTCTGCGTAACATCCCTATGGTGCAGCCTTTCCTTTCCTATCACATAGTGAAGAAAGCACTCAGCTACTTCATCAGCTTTTTAATAGCAACTGCTGTAATGGTCTTTTCTGAGCAGTTGACACAGGTAATCTTCTTCACTCTCACCCATTCAAATGAAGCAACAAAAATGATTCTCGTGGTTTCACAAGCAGATTGTTTCACATGCTTTTTTTTTTTTTTTCATTTGTCCTCTGGCTGTATCTTTTCTATCTCATTAAATATAAACTACTTGTCTTCATTATGAAGGCTGCTCTAAGCCCTCTTCAACACCACTTTTCATTTCTTGTTCAGTATCAAGTGCCATCCGCTTCCACTTGGTGAATAATGCCAACTTTCATTCTAGATGTCTTTAATTTTCAAACAAGTGCCTTCACGCTCTCTCTTGGACAGCCCTCTAATACACTTGGAAGGTGTCCTCCACAGACATCCGCAAAGCCACTGCATTGGTCTCCTTCCCTCTCCCTCTGTTGCACTGCCTACTCAGAGCGTGCCTGTGGTCCCACAATCTGTTTATTGCTCCTCTGACTGTAAACACTATGGGCTTCTCATTTCTTTTTGTTCCCTTATCTTTCTGCAGCTATCCTGTTGTCTCTTGTGTCTTCTATTCACCTTGTAAGCTGGTGAAGAGGTGGTATTCCTGGGGTGTTTATACAGCACACACAGATCAATGAGGCTTTTGAACATGCCAAGGACATCTGGGAGCTACAGTAATGCAAATAATAGTAATAATAAAAGAACAGTAATATATACCTGTTATCAATAATGTTTATCTTAGAACAGCAACATGAGGTGAAATAGAATTCACCTCAGAGATCAAATGCCTGGTATTTTGGTGCTTCGCCTTGCAGCAATGTTTTACTTTAAAGTGTCATGTTTCTACAAGAAATATTTATGGAGAATGCTTTTAAAACAAACTTCAGTTGGTTGAGGTACCATCTTATAGCCGTCAGACAGAAAAGACAGCAGATACAATTTATGTAAATGAATAATGTACTGTTTCTTGAACTGAAGATGAGAGAGCTTACTTTGTATTGAAAAGAACATATTTCCAAGTCTGAGACAGAAAATGGTAACTGAGACTCCCAGTGCAAGTCTCAAAGCAAAAGGGTCACATTTGCAAGACGGAAACCAGTTTGTGTTACCATAAATAATTGAAGAACTTGAACTTGTCACAAGGTAGCTATTTTCCTATGCAGCCTACAAGAAAACACTCATAAATGCTAAACTTCTCATCAGCTGTACAGTTCTTAAACAGAAGGCACTTATGCTCTGGGGTTTCTTTAATAACTACTTGACATCTACACAGCAGCACAAGTTCTGACTAGCTACCCATTCAAAGCAATCACTGATTGTAATATGACATTGTAAGAAAGAAATTAGACCTGCCCAAGAATCTTTTCCTTCATTTTTAAATAATAATCCCGGTGATTAAGAGGAGTTCACTAGACTTGTAGCTGCACCTGGAGGAAAGGAATTCAGTCACACGTGAAAGTAAATTCTCTTGAGATCACTACTGGGAAATGAAAGGAATCGCAGCTTTGAAAGGATGTGAGTGAGTGTAGATTGGATTTGCTACTGATTAAATGTGAACAAGAAATCAACAGGACTCAGTACAAGTGTCTAAGATGTAAAGTTGTTGGAAGGTAGGTTTTGAAACAAAACAGAAAACTACTGTCATCTAACCATTTCCTAAATGTATTCGTTGAAAAATTTGCTAATCAATAACAAAGTGTTGGATCCTAATCAAACAAAATTATTATTTTCTGGCTTTCCATCTAAACCATTTCTGTGGTAGCTTTCATCAAAACTTTTGCTTGTTTATTTGGTTTTTTAATTGCTTTTTTTTTTTCCTTAAGACTTGTCTTTATTATAGATAAAGTCTAGAGGAAGGATTTATTTGCTACTGGATTTTTAGCTTTTGTGCATTTTTTTCAGGTTTGTGAACAAGCTGATAGTTAGAATTGCCTCAAGAATAACTGCAGTTAGGAAGACTGCTTTTCTTTTGATATTCTTGCTTCTCAGAATAGCAAAAATTCACGTGGGCTGAGTACACAATAAAAGATGTAAATATTAACTAAATCCTTTTGAGCGCTGTGTAAATGTTGAAGCTCTATTGTCTTCAAAGTGTTTTCACTCTATGGCAGGATCTTGAAAGAAACTTAACACTATCTAATTTTTATGGGTGTGGAGTTGTAGCATAAGAATTATACTTCCCATGGGAAAGAGAATCAAAGTAGGCTTTTGTTTGTTTGTGTCTAAGTTATGGCATTTAGGTTTTTCTTATAGGTCAGCTGCAGACCTACTGTTTGTAGGTCTGAATCTTTCGGGCAACAAAGTAAATAAAACTACTTTCATCTGTTATCATTGCTGATTCTTTTGATTCCAGGAATATTCAAGACCGATCTTTCCTTAAAGTTTACAACAAAGATCCTGCACATGCATTTAATCACACTTCCAGAGCTGTAAATGGAGATATAAGGGTAAGTACTAGTGTTGCATCTATACTCCTCTTTCCTCCAGCTTTTATGCTAAATGATTAAATTCTTAACTGTAATATGTACGCAACAATTCATAAAATCGAGGGTATATATATGACACGTATACAGAAAAGGGAATTGATGATGCTTACTGTAATATTTCTTAACCGCTTTGCTTTTTCCAATTACTTGCCCTGAACATTAAACTTTTTTGTTCTCTTTTACTATGATTAAAGCATGTATGTGAATCAAAACATAGCTTTTAATTACTTATTTCAGATACAGACAGTGCTCAGAGTTTGTACAACTTCTTATTTCATGTTTCCAAACCTTTTACAGTGAAGTATGGCATGGGGTTAGTTCACTCCAGCAAGGCTTCAGCACGGATTGGTTTGCAGTGGCTGAGCAGATACATGTACTTTGCTTAGAGTCTGTCAAATTACATTGTAAATGACCATTTCAAATAGGAAATTCTGATAAATATCCATTGTGGTGTAAATAGTTTTGTTTTTTCCTAAAATTTTCTAGCTGTACTGAGCAAGGACATTCTGTATTGGGAGACTATAGAGAAAGCGTTTGAAACATACTTGATTTCTCTGTCACTGTCCCTGTCTTTTACTGGACTGTTATCTCCCACCTTGGCACCAAGAGGGCAGGAGATGCAGTTGTGCAGCACCTATTCCAGCGTGTTACCCACAACAAATGTTGCAGCAGGGGGTGGTGGTGAGATTAAACAACCTCATTTCCTCCCCACCCATCCTGTACCCAGGAAACAGAACAACCAAATGAGCTTGATGGGGCCAGAAGGGAATTCCACTACTGTCCTACCTGCTTCGTGGCTTTTATGTGTGCTCCAGAACTGATTAAACTGAGCAGAAAATTTCCTGTGAAGTGATTTGCTTAATTGTTCATTTGCTTCTTGGTTCCCTTATCGATTCTGAGCATGTCTCACTGCTTTATTATTAATATTTCATGTAAGCACTTCTGCTGTCTCACCAGTTAGGTCCTCATTATTTTAGAAAGATTGCAATAGTTTATTTACAGGCACCTGAGTTTATTCTCAACCACCTCTCATTTATGTACTTCAATTATGAAATGGTCCTTTTGATAGGTCAGAAATCTAATTACTTGATTATTCATGCTGTTGCACACACAACAGGAGAGAGCAAATAGATATGCTCAAAATGGCTGATGTGATAGGTGGATAAGGAATTGGTTGGATGGTCACACTTGAAGAGTTATGGTCAATGGCTTAATGTCCAAGTGGAGACCAGTAACAAGTGATGTTCCTCAGGGGTCAGTAGTGGGACCAGTTTAATATCTTTGTCAGCAACATGGACAGTGGGATTGAGTGCACCCTCAGCAAGTTTGTGGTGCAGTCAACACGCTGGAGGGAAGGGATGCTATCCAGAGGGACTTTGACAGGCTCAAGAGGTGGGACAGTGCTAATCTCATGAAGTTCAACCAAGTCAAGTGCAAGGTCCTGCACCTGGGTCACGGCAATCCCAAGCACATAAAAAGGCTGAGCAGAGGCTGGATTGAGAGTGGCCCTGATGGGAAGGACTTGGGGGTGTTGGTTAACAAAAAGCTCAACGTAAGCTAAAAGTTTGTGCTTGCAGCCCAGAAAGCCAACTGTATCCTGGGCAGCATCAAAAGGAGCGTGGCCAAGGGAGTTCATTTTTACCCTCTATTCCACTCTTATGAGATCCCACCTAGATTAGTGTGTTCAGCTCTGGGCCCCTCAGCATAAGAAGGCCCTGGACCTGTTGGAGCAAGTCCAGAGAAGGGCCACAAATCCGATCGGGGGGCTGGAGCACCTCTGCTAAGAAGAAAGGCTAAGAGAGTTGGGGTTTTTCAGCCTGCAGAAGATGGGGCTTCAAAAAGGCCTTATAGCAGCCTTCCAGTACCTTAATGGGGTCTACAAGAAAGCTGTAGAGGGACTTTTTACAAGGGCATGTAGTGATAGGTCTAGGTAGGATAGGTGATGGCTTTAAGCTGTCGGAGATTAGATTTCAATTAGATTAGCCAATACATCTCATTCATGTTTGAAGGTATGGCATAATATCATTGTGCATTATGCAGTAACTCATTTAACAATTTCACTGTGGCTTTATGAAGTTATGCTATAATGTTCTTGTTCCATGCACAGTGGATGCTGAATATAGGTACTGGGGTTTTATTTGTGCTCTCTAGACGTGTTTTCAGATATGGTTAATTACTGTTTTAGCTACATACATTCAAAAGTAAAGATTACTTCTTTGGCCCTCTGCCAGGCATTTAGTGCCTAACAGAGTTGTTTTAAACACAGGTGCGGCTTCTGTGCAAAAACTGTAATAATCTGTATTGCTTATTTTAAAATACTATGTTGTGCAACAGATACACACACTTGACATCTCCTGGTTATGGCTGAGTTATCTCTCTTCGATTTTAACTCAGAAATAATGGTGACACAGTGACTACCTTGACAGAAGTGGTGGTTTCATGGTAAAATACTGTATTTTGCTCTGCTGAAATGCCAAAGGTGGCATTTTGAATTTTTGTGCCTCCAACAAAACAGTTATTTTCTCATATGGCTTTTCCTTTGAATTGGCAAATTTCTAGTCTTTCTGGTCTGAGAGGTGAAAGCAGAGCCAGGATGTTCATAGGGACTTTGTGGAGAAACATGCAAAAAATATTCCCTTTGATCTATGTGAACTTTTACACTTCAAAGTTATGAGCATGGAAACAAGTGATTTCTTGAGCTCTGGAAATAATGAAACCTGTTTGTCTAAGGATGTGTGTCTTCTGGTTGGGTTCTTCATTTGGAGCAACACTTGGATCCTAACTGAGGCTTTTCCCAATGTAGAGGGTTGTAATAATGCTCTTGATGATGCTCATCCTCCAGTGTCTAAAAAGCTGGAGCACACACTGCAACTTTTATTCAATTTGGCAGAAGTACTGTAGGATCTTCTAACAAATCTCTTCGTAGGGACATAGTAGTCTAATGGTTTCTACACTTTAGTTAAATCTGGTTGAAATTTGCCTACAGATTCACAGCTTAGTAGGTCAGGGGAGGCAACTGCCAATGAGTGGATTATCTATTGCTTTTTCTTTAGCAAATCAGATTAAAGGGGATGGAAATGTGGGGGCAGTGAGAAACCTGTACGTTTTATGTATTGGTATTACATGGTACCCAAAAGATTGTGGAAAATCCTCTGCTTCTCATCCCTTCTTTTGTGTTTATGCATCTTTGCATTGGGTAAATTGATGTTCGTCAGTATCATAGATATATGAATGCTAAATTCACTACAGTGGGAAGTAAGGAGTAACTCTGCTATGCATCATGGTTAACTGTTTCAAAAAACCTACGGGAAAGCAGTTTATTGTCAGACTGGTTGAAAGAACAGTGTTTAGAATATGATGAGTTAACCGTTATAAGTGCATTTTTTCCATGGTGATACTGTGAGTGTGGTTTTATCTCCTGCCATGTGTGAGTTACAGCTTTGGTTTTTTGAGGTTTGGAAAAGTTTTGCCTTTACAGATTTTTCTACTGTTTGCCTTTTTGTCCCTTTGGAACCTTTATCCCTGGGTTTGATGATGTTCAGGCTTCTATCTGTGTGATTTACAATCATTTCCATGTAACAGACCCAAAATAATCTCAGAAAATAATGTTAGCTGCCAGCTTGAACACCTGTTTTAACTACCAAACAGATGTGAGACCTGTATAAGAATTGGCAGTAACACTTGAAGTATTAAGTATTATCCATATGGACAAGAAGACTCAGAATGTGCAAGAGGAATGTAGGATCTGTGAGTTTCAGATCTTCTATCAAACCGCTCAGCTTTCATGTCCATTAATTCTGATTTTTGTGGTCTTCTGTTTCATGCATTTTGCTGAATCGGTTGTGTTTGAAAAAAGGGATTTTGCTCAGAGTCTAAGCAAGCTCTAAAGGACAGTTTCTCTTCAGATAGGATTCTTCAGAGTTCCTTACTTGCTTACTGGTACCGTGCCATGACCGTTTACATCTTGAAGAGCATGGTTTGTTTGAGAGGTCAGCCATGCTGGCAAGCAAGAGGTAATAGTCACATAGTGCCATCTCCCTGAATATTCCTGTTTGTGGTCTTCTCGTTTTTTATTATTTCTTTCCCAAAATGTATGCTGAAAATCTCTAGCAGTTGTTTTCTTTTGAAAAATGTATCTTCATGTTGCTGCATTTCGTTTATTCCTTTGCCTGAGCTTGTAACATTTAAAGCACTCTGTGTAACATTTCTAGCTCTCTGTGCAAGGGTACTTTCTTTTCACAAAATACTATCTCGTATCCAAATGTTCATATGATCCTTTTATTCTCTCTGGCATTGTTTTGAATTCCAGTGTAAATGCATGTACACAGCCATGCTGGTCTATGTCCTTAGAATTAATGTGATTTGTGATTTGCATAGACTTGAAGGGAAAGAGGCTTTCTCAGACTAACTAGGTGTAGGGTCCAGGTTGCCTGTCTTCTCACGTTCAGGGTGGTGTATAGATTGAAATCAGTAGATGACACTAAAGAACTGACAGTGGATTTTGATGTTGCTGAATAAATTTAATTCCTTTAGAAGTGTCACAGCTCCTTTTATCTTGGGCTGTTGCTGTGAGCTGCTGGTGACTCCAAGCGGAAGTGATTCCCTCACCAAATGTGCACAGCCTATTTTCTGTCCTCATCCCCTAGACCCTCCTTTTATGGAGTGGCTAAAATGGGAAGAATCCTAAATTATAAAAGCAACTTGTCTGCGTTTCTGGTGGCACAGTTGGATACTAATAATGTTGGTTTATGCAGTAGTTTTCGGGCTTCATCTGTCTGCTGGTTTTGAGAATCGTGAGGGAATTTTTACTTCATAACAAACCAGTGGCTATTTTGCTCAGCAGTCCTTCTCTTCCCAACCACCTGCCCTGAAGTCTGTGGGTTACACTTTGTTTTAAAATGTCCTAGACCCACCATGATTTTGCTTGATTCCCTCACTTGCATAAGACCTTACCAGGTCAGTGCTTTATCCCAGATATTTGCTGGTGGGTGAGGCCAGAATATCCAAAGAATTCTTGTTGTCACTGCTCTTGTATCAAGGTACACTTTAGGGTGGTTGGATTTTTTTTAGAGTCTGTTTCTCCAAGAAGAACAGTTAGGGCATGTTTAGTCAGAGCTGAGTTGGAGGGGTGAGGGTACCTGGAAACTCCGTGTTTTCTGGGAGTTAGAGTGGCAAAAATGCGATGATGTTCCTGGCAGCAGTGGGGGGTGGGGCTGCTGAGGTGAGAGGGAATGAGTTAAAATGAGTTATGCAATAAAATGAGATAGACATTTGATATGTTGGGTAAGCTGTTGTGCTTAATAGCTTTCATTAATGAAATTGCACAACAGCATCTTTTCATTTTTCCCCTGAAAGTGCCTGGCTAGCAGGTTGCCAGTATTTTAACACTCTAGAGGTAGATGCGATCTGTGAATTTAAAAAAACCCTACAAGTGCTAAAACCTCTCAAACAGCTCCCCAAGAATTTAAAGCATTCAAGGACCCTGAAACTCAGAGCTGGCTTGCAGGAAGGAAAGAGATAATAAAAGCAGGATCATCCTTCTGTGTTCTTAAGGTAGCTGTAAACATACATCCAGCTTCTTTTGGGATGTTTAACTAACTTCTTTTCATGGGATTCATGTGATCTTAACATCAATAAACACAAAGCTGCAAATGCTGCCAGAATTACATTTCTTCATTGCATACTATGGCTAGAAAAATATAACAGCTCCTTGAACTACGTAGAGGTATTTAGAACAAAAGTATTTATTGGAAAAGAATTCAAGCAATAAATCGAGTAAATGCATTTTAGTGCTAGGATGCCTATAGGAAAGCATTTATATAAGTTGCCAGGTGTTTGCCTTACTGATCCTATTACTATAAAACTTTGTTTTCTTTTGGGAAGGAAAAGAAAAAAAGAAAAAGCAAAGGCTAATACCTCTATTATCTGATAGAGACCTTCCAAATGATACAAATCTCATCTTTCCTGCTGTTTTGCTGTCTGCTTTTTCTAATGCTCTTTTTGTCATTGAGAGGTTATGACAACATGAGCCATATTGTATTTATAAACATCACGTGTTTCCTTGATATGACTTGCAGCGTCTGCCAAACAGAACACATGGAAGAAACATTTCTCATTAGCTCAGCATTGGTTTTGGTTATACTGATTTCCGGGACAGGAAAAATGCCTTCCTTACTCAGATTTAACTTTCATACAGTAGAAAGCAAGCCTGAGTGTCCATGAAATCTCTTGAACAGAGACGCTGCAGCTCTTTTAGCCCACATACTTTGTCTGAGGAAAAGAGAAAAAGCAGTTTATTTTAAAGGAAGATGTAATGGGCATGTATTGCTGAAATTAATTCTGAATTAAAATACCTGCCAAAGCCATTTAGAAACGGAACTCAGCAAGACATGTAAGGTAAGATGATGCTTATAAATAATGAAAGATATCTAATTCCTTTTCTTTTTTCTTTTGTGTGTGGTTTTTTTTTGTTGTTGTTGTTCATCCAAATTAAAAGCTATTTTCATATAAACTGGGAATTTAAATCAGAACAATGAAAACTGTTTCTTCTTCCTTGAGCCATATGAGAAAATAATAAATGTTTAATTGCTCTCTAAATCACCAAACTCTGCTCTCAGATTTTATGTCTAGTTTATGTATTAAACAGTTATTTTCCAACTTGCCATTACAAATCTTGCTGAGATTTGAACAAAATTTATAAAAGAAGTTTCTGATGTTCTGGACTTTTTTTTTTTTTTTTTACTGATTTTTACTACTTTTGCTTTGAAGGGGTTGTCAGTAGTTGCCAATTATTTATGCAACTACAGAGCTGCAGACACTGAGAAGTAGCTGCATCAAATCAGACTGTGATGAAAGACTGTAAATGTACCTGTTCTCTTTCATTCATATGTCCTTTGATATACAATACCTACTCCTGTATAAAGTTACTGGGAAAGTGGGTAGGATAGAATTTTAAGGCAAAAAATCTTTTTTTTTTTAATATTAGCTACACATAAACCAGTATATAAATCTCAAATGTTTTCTGGCAAAAACTCAGTCTGTTTAAAGATACAGACCCTGTGTTACAGTTGGATGGATACTGGTTGTGGCTTTTTTTATATGATGGCTATGTGCTTTGGTGTATTATATTTATTTCACAAACATCTTGTATTAGGCATATAACTATATAGATCCTATTATTATACCAACATTTAAAAACATATCTTTTTTAAAATATTCAAACAATAAGGGTGGATTTTAAGTTTATACCAAGCTGGCTGTTGAGCAAAAGTGTCATGTTCTTGATACTGAACCATCCAAGGAACATGAGCTTGCTGCGCCCATGCAGTAATCTTACAGTTAGTGTAAGAGGAGTGTCATATGGTAGATAGCACAAACCAGTTACCTGGAAACCCCCAGAGTTTCATCTGTGAAAACACATCAACTTGCAACCACAATGCAGTTGGTTTAGGGGAATTTTTAGGGGGAGAGTTCTTTATTTCCCACTAACAGGCCTGTATTCAAGCTAGCCTGCCTCTCATGTTGAGGTTTGCTTAGAGCTTGCCCTGGAGCTGATGAAGTTACTTAGTAACAACACATGATTCATCTTGTGTGAAGGTCTTTTCAGCCCTTCATTAAAATTAGAATTCTTATCTCTCACATAAGTCTGAGGTTCTCAGGCAAAGTTTTCACTGCCTTCAGTGGGAGCTTGCCCTGAATAACAACATAAGGATTGGATCTGAGTCGATTTTTATTGTCTGCTATTTTCTGGTTTTATTCTTACTCCACCTCTTTTGACATAATGTTTTGTTGTTCCAATTCTTTAGAAGTTTTGCTCTTTTTTTTTTCTTTTTTTTCACTGCCCTTCCTTTTAGTAGAACAATTTGCACTAATTTGGCTATATACTTGAAATTCCTAAGTAGCTGGCAGAGTCAAATGTTGCCAGACCTCCCTGAACACACTGACAGATGATAAAAATGCTCACAGCTGTGACCTTCCTTATTAGGAGGGGATGTCCTCTATTACCTCCTTTGTAAACCAGGTAGCTTACGTTAACTGCTGGAGTCCTGTAAGCCAAAGTCCATCCAAGCTTTATGACTTCCAGTTAGTATTCCAGATGAGCTGTTACTCAAACAGGGGTTAAAAATCACTTTGTGCAGGTGGATATTTTGGTACCACGGTTCCTAGAACCCAGGTGAGGTTAGAAGAAATGTTTTTGGTTTTGTTTTCTTCAAACCTGCCATCTGCTTGTCATTCAGGACCTTAGTTTTCCCAAGGAATTTTTTACAAATCCAAAATGTGGAATCATGACCCAAATCCTCTGCTTTCCGCCAAATCTTCACTTAAGTACATTATTAGTTACTTGCCTCTAGATAAGACTAATGAATGCTAAAGAGAATTAATTCTGTTCCTATCTTCCTTTTAACAAAGAGGAGTTAACCAGTACCTTATGTCTGGGAGAACACAGCTACATATCTGAGGACCTTGATTCTTCTCTCTGTTGGATTGTACTTTTTCTAACAAGGGCTCTGGAAAACTAATCAGACTTCTGAAAATATGAGCAGTAAAAATATCTTTTCTTGGATACATGTTAAGATCTGGTGCTAAAAAAAGCCTCAGCTGGCAAAAGCAAGACAGTTGCAAATATCGGCAGGCAACAGGACTCCATGAGAAATGACGTGATGCTGAAATTATTTTTTGTGTGAATATATGCCTTTCTTACATCATTGCAAATTAGATCTCCGTGTGACTAAAGTGTAAAGGGTGTGCTGAGTAAAAGGCTAGTCCCACTATCTGTCAATATTTACTATAGACACCTTGACCTTGGTAAACTAGGTTGTTCACTTCAGCCACACTGATGAATTTGTATATTTTTTTGATAGAAGGAAGTAAAATGAAAAGAAAGCATAGGGCTCAAACAGTATAGAAAGAAGTTTGTGATCTAAGACAATTCTAAATTGAGGCACTGATAGCACTTCTAACGTTGCAAAAGATGTATTTGAAACTGCAATTACTGCTGGGCCTTATGGCTGTGAGATGCTGTGCAGCTTGGACACTTACATTGCAAAATCCAGTTGTATATAAGGCTTCCGTGACCATTTCTCCTGCTGATACTGCTGACTCCAAAACTCAGCACAGCAACTTATTTATTCTGATTTGCTATGTCCTCATATTGGAAGAAACAGGATACAGCCGGCATCAGGTGTAAACACACTTCTCAGGTCTTTTAACTATCAGCTCTGTTTTATAACATTTTTATATTGTTTACATCCTAACCTATTCCATGTATCTGTAGTAGAAATTGTATATTGACTCAGTTGTTTGGTAATGCCAGATGAGATGAAGCGTTATGCTTTTCTTTATGTTCATTTAACCATATCCATTTATTCCGTTTTATTTGGCTTCACTGCAGTGAGAAGAGACACAAATATGGAACAAAAATAAGAGCTGAGTTGTTAGTCAGAAAGCCATGCATTTATTTTGATTTATGACTGCAGTTACTAGCAGTATTTCTTTTTTTAAAGAGCAGAAATCTGATATACAACATATTCAAACCAAATAAATATGCTGATCTGTACCAGAACTGTACGTGTTTGAAACTATTCCTTTTTTGGAAAAAAAAGGGATGACCCCATCAGTTCAGTGGTGCCCTGAGGAAGCGCTGAAACCTAGACTGGTCTGAAGGGTTTGGCTTCCTGCTTTGGTGGTGGCTGTCTGTTATGTATGTGATGTGCTTGATCTTTTCAAGGAGAGTGGGGAGGGGAGAAGAAATGCTTGCTGCATCTTCATGAATTACACGACTCCTGTTTGTTCTCAGGAAATTCTACCTAAAAAGCAGCTGTGGAAAAGCAAAAGAAATAAACAGTTAGTTTGAAAGCAAAAGAAAGAGTTGGTTAGAATGCATCACTAGTTATAAGGGGTGTCATAATTTAACTTTAATAAAAAATCAGTAACAGCTTTTATATGTTCGGTCTAAACAGTCTAATAGCTTATGGGATGGGTGGGCCATACTATACTGATGAGATAAATGTGGATGTTGGCAAACCAATGATGTAATTATGTAAATCCAACCTTTTTAGGATTTAAAAGTGTTATGTTTCAGTGTGTTTATATTTTTGTAATTTGTGATAACACCCTGAAAAATCTTGGCTGAAGTGCCAAGAGGTTTCTTAGCATACTCACCATGCTATTCTGTCTGGAGAGTACACTAAAGAAGCACAGGAAAATTAATCATGAGAGATTTATTAACTTCTCTCTGCTTAATTGGATAATTTTAACAATTTTTTTAACTCTCACATTCCATTTGTTTGTAAGAAATGAAATACACTTGTAAATATGCAGAAATGAGTGTCTTTTCACTGATCTGGATGTTTCCCATCTTTTCAACCAAGAATGAAGTAATACAGACTGGAAGCAGGCTGATAGCTCAAACATTGAAATGTTGCTGGAGAAGCAAACCACACAGAGGCACTGTGATTTTAGTCAGGCCGATTAAAAGTGTGCCACATCTAGGCTGGCTGGGCTGGAAACTCTCATGGGACTTTTCTGGGTCAGGCTCTACATGGCCTTGTGCTCCCTTCCCTTCCAAGCAGAGTTCACCCAGCGTGTCACTGGAGTTGTCTCATTGATGGCTAATCTGTGACAATGTCACCTAGGGAGTGTCAACAGGTTCAGTACAGGTGTAACCAGGGTAGTCCAAATATAAAGCCTGCTCCTCTAGCTAGATTTAAGCTGATGCGTGTTATAGTGTCAATGTTTTAAGGCAAGAAGTGTAATACTGCTTTCCCCTTGTCTTTCTGTTGGATTCTTGCTTTACACCTGAAAAGAAGATGGTCTTAGTCTAAGAATGGGAAGGACTGTTGGGCATTATGACGGCCAGAGAACCCTTGCTGTGCAGATGTGCTTGGGGTTGTAAGTCTGTGTGGTCAGGGCATTGATAACACAATGGAATTGATACAGGAAAAAGTTTACTGCAAAGTAAAAGCTGCGTGCACATGTGCATGCACACACATACATGTCTTGCCACTTGTCAGAGGTTGGTGGTGATTTCATCAAACCAGAATTTTTGTTGTCCCACACTAATGACCATACAGGTACAGAGGGCAAGAGCCACATCAGCATTCTGTCTCAGCACTCAGTCCTGCTGCATGTTGAGTCTTGGAGATGCTGCACTAAGGCCTAATTTGTAAAAAGCTGTTATTTTCTGCAGTGTTTGAAGGAGATGAACTGTTTTGAACCTTAACTACTTTTTCAGTGGGAATGGCTGAACTCAGTGCTAGGTTTCAAAAGCCGTTTGTCACTTCAAAGTGCATCTCAAATATCTTTGCTTTGAATATGAGAGTGGATTGCAAAGGCAAGTAATGGTTGTAGCTTCATTCCCCATGTCCTCAAGCATTCACAAGTCATTTGCCTGAAGTGCTCTGCTCACTTCTTTCCTAAAAACCATCCTCATGTTCTGACCACCTTTGCCAAAACCCCACAAAGCCTCGGAACATTAAAACAAACTAAAGAAGTTTGTGTTGGATGTATTTACTTCTTCCCTCTTCTCCTTCCATTCTTCCTCTATCACCCCCATGCTTGCTATGCTAGGCTTCCAGCATTGTAATAACAAGAACTATTGCAAAATTATCTAGTCTTGTAGAAAATTTGCATTAGTTCATATTTTCCCATTCTCATTCTGTTTTCTTATTCTTTCATAGTTTTTTGTTGTTGTTGTCGTTGAATGTCTCTTCATATGGTACAGTCTCTTTAACCCCCCTTTTTTTCCCATCAGTGCCTCACCTCCTAGTTCAGGTCTCCTATTTTAATTGAGGGGTTGGTTGGTTTGTTTGTTTTTTGTTTGGCTGTTTTTTCTTATTATCCCTTTCTTATTTCCCTATTTAGTTCTCAGCACTCCATCTCCAATATCTCTTTCATCTCCGGCCTCTTTCACAAACTCCCATCACCTTGTCTCATTCCCTTTTTGTTTTGTCTTTTTTTCCTCTTTCTTGTGTAGTTTTACACTCTGAATTCCCTATTACCTTCCCATGTTATTCTTCTTTACTTACTCATCTCTTCCCAGTGTCATAGAATCATAGAATCATCGCTATAGAGAATTCGGGAAAAAAGTCTGATCCTTACAAGCATAGGGTAGAAATTGTTGCCCACTGGACTCAGTGGCAAGAGGCTGGGAAAGCCAAAGGGCATCTTGTCCTAGCTGGCTGTAGAGGGAACGAGCTGACTCTGGAGGGTGCCTGGCTGACTGTCTTTTAATGCAATATTAGATGAGAGAAATCCTCACTACAGAGCAACTAATAGTGCTTGTCTTAGCTTTTGAGAGGTGCTTAACGCAGATATGTCTGCGATACATTCTGTGATACTTTCCTATAGCTACGAAAATCTTTGTTTAAATCGCTAAAGAAACGAGGGGGAAGCATGAGGTTTAAATTACAGGGTAGAGAGACAGACTGCAGACCTGACGTAATAGCTCAGTTTTGCAGAACCTTCTTCATGCGACTCCAGTGAGAGTTGGCTATATTTGCTCTTGTAAACTTAAAATAAATTTTGAGAGGCTTATGGAGTTTCCAGCACAGGATTTCCCACTTGTACTTGCTTGCCTTTAATTTTTGAAATCCCTAAAAATCTAAAATTCTTGGTTACGTTGGTCTGCCACCACCAAAGGATAGACCAAAAATGTATTGCTGGTGTGTAAAACATGTATGTATGCATGTATACATAACGTAATCTACACGTTACAGTGAAGCATTGTTCACTTTGAGCTCAGATGCTCACTTGTGGTCCAGTTCAAAGGGTTCATATGTAAGTTGCTCCACACTGCAAGCTCCAGCTGTTCTACTGAATGTGCTGCTTTGCCAGCAATAAAGCTGTAGAGCTGCCTGTCCCCTTTACAGCGGTTCTCTCTAGCTCGTAGTTATGTGCTCTGAGACGTGGGAGGGCTTTTTGTTTGTTTGCACTTTTTTTAAGAACTAGGGAGTTTGGAATGAGAATAAGAGAACTTTATGGCACTTACGTCTACACCAAAGCATATTGGTTTCACTGCATGCCTTTGGAATCAGTAAACAGAGGGAATAACAAACAATATGTATGTTTAGGAGAAGATAGTGTAGTCTGTACATAATCTCAAATCCCGTATGTCAGGCAGCCAGAACTTTTCTGTTCCCTCCCTGTTTGTTTAGCTTGGCCTCTCAAATTCAAAGAGCTTCTGTAGGATTTTGGTCTTCAGGGAAACACCACACACATCCTTGCAGGTATAATAAATATGGGCAGAGGGCTGGAGAGCTGATGTGGGAAAGTTGAGGCCAATTTGAAAGACTTATCAGGGGTTTCAGAGAGCAGTGTGCAATGCAGCGTGGCACCAGCACAGCCTGGCTGGGTGCTAGGGTGTGTGTCACCTCGGTGCCTTTGTAAAGGTCAGCAACTTGGGGGTCTGTGTTCAGGGATCAGGATTGGATATGACCACTTTTTTCTTCCTCTGTTGAATGTTTGAAAGCAAAGCTAGGGGTTGATATCTCTCCTTTCACTGGAGGAAGTGGATAGTCACACTGAGAGGTTTCTGTCATGGTGCTTGCCTAAACAGGTGGAAGAAAGATGCTAATGGTGGTTCTCCACATACCTGTTAGAGTCTTGTGTATCAGAGACTGCAGATTTAGGAAATCCTGCAGACAAGTCCATACATAGGTGTTTGTCCTTCCATACGGTTAGTTTGTTGGATCAGGATTAGAAGCTGGGTAGGCTATAGGACTGGTGGCAAAAAAAAAAACCCAACCCAAAAAAAAACCCACCCCAAAAAACCAAAACCCAACCTAAAACAAAGCAGGAGAAATGCTTCTTTTGTAATACAGCTGTAAAAGACATCATAAGCAAACTGCCATCCAATTTGGATTCTGCTGGACTGAGCTAACTTGCTGCATTTAAGAAAAACCCCATTGACTCCCTCACAAGCTTTGCTCCACAGTGGTGAGAATGAAACCACGTCCTGGGTTAGTGACAAGCAATCCAGCCTGTAAGTTCTTCCCTGTTTTCTGTCAAGGAAACAGTTGTTTACAGCAGTACAAGACATTAACTGCTTAATTATTTCCATCTATGAATGTATTATTAAGGGAATAGGAACCAAAAGAGCTGTTATCAGGGACAAAGAATTTTGATCATCAGTCAAGCAATAAGTTACATCTGTGCCACATCTGTATACCCCACAGTAAACTTCAAAATATTCCCTATCTTCATAATTGTGTGGTTTACTGATATTGTGTCTCTAACATTTTTTCTGCTTAAAATGAAAGAAGCAAACAAAAAGAATAATGTGATGTTCAAACTGATGGAAAGGTCCAACAGATCAATATTGTTAACATAGAAGAAAGTAGGGTGAGTGGCAATTTAGCTCAGTTGTAACTTGGGCCTATCATTAACATAGACATTAACACTGATTTTAAAGTAATAAGCTAACCTAAACTTCCAAGCATGATCTCACGGAAGTATAGGGTGCTGCGCCTCTTGGGGGCATGCCCTTTGTTTCTACAGAGGATTAAACTGAAAAGGAACTCTTGTTCTGTACAGTACGTTATAAACAAATATATGGCAAGTAATTAAACATGGGATAATACATGGCAAGTTAGGCTGCGCTTGAGGGCTCTGATAAAGTAATTGAAACGGAAAGTGATGCTTGAATGGTTTGTACGCATTGTTAGAACCTACAAGTTAAATTACACCCTTGGTAATGATATATCTGTGTAATATTTATGATGTTGTGCCTGATGTATTTTAAAATTAAAAGAAGATTCATTCCACTAATGAAAAACTTTTCATATGCATCAGACGTACTTGAAGACTCTTGCATACAGTGCCAGATGTATGGAGAACTAGTTATAGTATGTCTGATGTTCTGGGATATACTTTATCATGCTAGAGTCCAATTACTGAAAATGTGCATCCTTCCAGCTTGCAATTCATCGCAGAGAAACTGCAATGAAATATAGTGGTCTTTTTTATCCTGTATATTAGCATAATAATGTGATTTCTCACTGAAGGTTTGTTAGCTTGTGAGGAAGAACATGGAAGAATGTACTCTGCAACTGCTGGAAAGCATGTGTGGCATAGAAGTGTACTACGGTAATTTGCTTGTATTTCTTGCTCTTGATGTTTTTGAGTCTGACTGGTCAGCATACCTAAGCAGCTTTTAACTAGGTCAAGTATATACATCCATTCATTAAAAGGGGATGCTTGACTGGTTAGTTAAACCTGCCAAATATAAACCAGATGCTTCAATGGTAAATACTGCTTTACTGCTATACAGCAAGAAACAAGCCTTGACTGATTAAATCTGAAATAAAAATAAATAAGTTTAACATTGTTTCTGTGCTGTAATAATACTTCATTATAGTTCTAGTGCAAATATATAATAAAAATAATATTTAAAAATGTTTTACAACAAAACAGAAAACTAAACATTTAAGACAAAATGAGTATTTTTCACATTTCTGAAAATACAGTTTATATTACACTACATGTCATTTCATGAAGTTCTAATACAAGACCAATAATGGCATATAAATTTACAATGTACATTACAAATGAGAATGCACAGCAGCTGTCTAAAGAGCTGGAGGACTTCTCTGCTGTTGGGCTGGGTGCCATAAGGGGTGGAACACCTGGATTTTTAGTTTTGGCTACCAGATCTGCTATGATCTTTGGCCTGTTACTTACATCCTTTGTGTCAGGTTGCCCTTCTGTAGCGGAAACAAATGATGCCTCCCTCACTAATGGCTGAGGGACTGAGAGCAGATACGTGGTACAGAAATGTTGCTCCAGTAAGGTCCCATTATAACCGGTTCTTTACAGCAGTATTAGCTCATAGTCATGTGCTTAAATTGTGTTTTGATTCTTCTGAATGCCAGTTATTATGATATAGGCATTCTTTTGGTCACATAAAAACAAAAACAAGTGAAAAAAAAAACCAAGAAACCACGAAACAACAGCAAAAAAAACTACGCCCTTACCCCCCAACAAGAAGGTAACTACGGGATTGCTCATATCATGAGATTTTTCCCTATGATGTTTAAGTTGCATCTCTTTTAGACTGTGAATACTATTTTTTTAAGACATTTTTTATATTCTGTGGTATTTTGGGGTGAGGGGATGGAAGGGAGGGAAGCACCCTTTCTGTTCTAATATTTTTTTTACATTTCCCTTCTCTATTGTACTCTTTTAAAAACAAAATGAAATCATCATGTCTAATGTGGTGTGCTGCAAAGATAACAATGAAATTGATTTATAGGGGCCCCAAAGTTCAGGTTAGCCAAGCAGCTCAGGTGCCTTGTTAATGAGTAGACAGCCGCCTCCATGGGAGGGGCTTTGCACTTCCTTTTACCAAATCTGAATATGAGAAAAGCTTCTAAGTTTATAAGTGCTGTGATTTTTTTTTTTTTTCCTAGAATTGTATGTACTGGGTTTTCTAAATAGTTGGAGGACTTCACCTGTTAGGGATTTAATATGTATGTGTTTCATGTTGTTGCCTTTGAAATGCACTCTCTTACCTAACAGAGGTTACTCATTATTTTAGTTATGGCTTTCACCTTTGTGAGTCTTTCTTGTGCTTCATTCCATAATGTGAGTCTCTTTCTATACGTCTTATGGGCACACATTAAAAAATGGTTGAGCAGTTGAATCACATAGTGTTCCACAGTTTGTGACTGGGTGACATGCCAAGGAGGTTATTTAGTGACTAATTTCGAAGGGGAGGAGAAATTGCAGGCTTGTCATGTGGAAAAGTACTTCAGTCTATTGAAGCAGCGTTACTTAGATGACCGGTTAAAGCAAGATGGCCTACCTCTGTTGTGAGCAGAGGGAACAAGGAACGTTTTTACTGTTTCAAAACCTTTCCCCAGAAGGCATGGATATACAAAATACTACACTGTAGACTGAGGATTTAGATTCAAGGCTGAAAACAGAAAGTGCTTTATTAGAAGAAGTGGAACCAAATGTTCATCTCACTGCTGTAACCATACAAGTGATTTCCTTAAGTAACAGTAAGTGCCTTTAATTGTTTCAGAGCAAAAAATCTTATCAAAGATTGTTTTATTTGTCTGTGGGTGATAATGTTGTCTAAGAGTGCAATAAGACTGCTGGTGGTTTTAACTGTAGAAACAAGTACTCAGGATGCGTGTTGACTTAAAGGCAAGGTGAAGCAATCAATCATTATTTTTGATATTACCATTAAATTTGTTTTGTGGTTATCTTAGTATTTTACGGATCTGTTCTGCATTCCCTAAAAAGTGAACTAGGTATTCTTTGTTTTCCCCATGGGAGCTTTAGGATATGGTATGAATTACGTTTATATGTAGTCAGGGATATAAAAGGACATACTGAGACATGTAAAATACCTTGAGGTAAAACATTTGTATCGCTGTAGGGACTGGGTTCGTGCACAAGTGTGCATTAAAGATACAGGTATAAAATAAGGGACAGTAATGTTAAGAATGTGTTTGATGCTCTGTAGCAGTTATAATATGGTATCCTAAAAATTCTGCTCTTGGGGATGAAACAGTGCTTATGTCATAACCTTTGTGTACACCAGCACAACTGGCAGAAAGGTATGGAGAATGGATGTTGCAGTGATGTTGAGTAGTATGGTAATGAACCATACTCAGTGGTTCACTCAGGATGCCTCCTTTCCAGAGGGTCACATTTATGTGCTCTAAATTCCACCTCCTAGAACAGTGAACATCATCTTCTGGTTCTCCTATTTTGTCCATGTCAGCTTTTTTTTTTCATCTAGCCAGCTGAGCCTATGGAAAAAAAAAGTCTGTGAACAGAGAAATTGGAGGACTGGATGAATTTACTGTCATTTATCATCACAGTCTCATCATAAGAAACACCTTGTGTTGTCTGATGGCGGTGGTGTTGATGAAGGGGAAAAAACCAAGCAAACATAGAATTGAGCATAAATGGAAGAAGAAAACCTTGGTGATTCTCTTGCCATGTCTGTATATGTCCAATTAGGTATTCTGTTCTGGTGTAATCAGTCAGTAGAACCAGAAAATTACAGTTTCATAGATGTTCTGAGTCTTTAGCTCAATTCTTCTTTCACCCCAATATGGAGAATTTACAACTGGGCATATACCAAAACCATGCAAATGGAGCTAAAGAACTAGATGCCTGCTAAGAACGGGAAGTTAATTATAATAAGTGCAGAGATTTCTCAGGGGGTTCTGCAACTCTTTGTCTGGAAAATTATGCAGAAAAAAAAATGCAAATATTTGGGACATCTTAAGAACAGCTAACTGGGTCTTAGAGTTCCCATTCATGGGAAACTTGAACATTTGAAATAAGTTTTATATTACCAGCATGTGGTTCCCATAATGAAAACAGTTGTGAACCCTGGCAGCTCTTAGAGTCTGCAGGGGCAGACTCAGCTGAGGCCAGGTCTCCATCTTAGCCTAGGTCAGCTGTTTCATGGTCTCAACTCTGTCTTTTGAGCATCAGAAGGTGCATTGTTAGCCAAAATTGCCAAATAAACTTCTAGTTCACTGCTGGGAGTGATGGACTTTGAAACCACTGGCATGTCTAGTCCACTGCTGAGGAGCGATGGACATTGAAACCACTGGCATGTCTTACTACGTGGTCTAGAAGATCAGCCCAAGATGACCAAGTACCCACTCTGCTGAAGATACCATGAAAGAGCTGGGGTCTCTAACCCAGACCAAACTCTGAGTTGTCCCAGGTTTATGAATCTGGAAAGCCAAAAGTCTACAGCACTTCAAGGATGTCAGATAAGAAATAATGTCAGTATTTGACTGAAATATGCTGGGTGGGTTGTGGGGTTTTTTTCAACCTTTGTCTTTACTGTTTTTTTTATCAAATGTTTTAGATCTTTTGGATTAACATTGTCTGCTGAAAGAATTCTTCATTGGAAAATTCCTGACCAGAAAAAGCTAAAAATTATGCTAAGGTGTTTGGAGTTTTCAAGTATGGCTTTGGGCAGCTGGAGGAACTCGCAGCTGCAGCCAGGCTGGGTTGGTTTTTTTTTTCTTTTGCTGTAATGACCCAATAGAGTAGGGAAACTTATAGGAAATTAAAGGCATACTATAAGAAGGCAAAAACAGTCAAGTGTGACAACCTCTCAGTGATGTCTGATAGCATAAGGATTTGGCTTCAGACGTATAGTCATGGTACAGATACTTAAAAAATTTCCTTTCAGACTGTTTATTAATTCTATAATTTCGAAGTGCACTATTTATTATTGCAAATTATATTATTTTAGAAATATTCAAACTGTATATATAGACTGGGTTTTGCAAAAAAAGCATTTATGCTTTCAGCTGTCCAAAACCAACCTTGATGAAATATCAGTCATGACAGAAGTGGTATCACATAGTGCAACTACTGATTAAACTGAGGTTTTTGCACAACTACTATCATGAAGCTGTCAATTTATATTTTTTTTTTACGAGGAAAAAACAAACTAATGGATTGTGTTGTTGTTGGATTTAGGGTTCTTTAATGAAGTCTTTCCTGATTAGAAAAGTGAAGGATTGCCTTCCTTCTTAGAGGATTTTCTTCTGGTGAGCAATTTCCATAAAAGGTCACTTTACAGATACTTGAATTTATCAGTATTGCATCAGTACTTAGTGTTTCTGTAGCTTTTAGATCAAAGACTTTCCAAGCTCTCAATAAAATTCTTTGCAGCTGTCTTCTGTTTACTGTTGGGAGAGCCAGATTGAGGAGCATAGGAGCAGTTTCCTCAGGGAAATTCAGGGTGTCAACGGGAAAGTAAGAAAAGTAATAGCTTCGCATGCCAGAGAGGTGATTAATGGAGTCTGCTGGGAACTCCAGGGTGTCTCCAAGAGGGTGCCTGGATAAGTTCTATCTAGGGAACATGCTTCTTGTAGGTATTTTGGCAGGCTGAAATCCTTGGGTCAAAGCCAGTCGCTGTGTTCTCTATTGATGTTGAGGAGGCCTGGGAGAGCAATGGGAAGGGCTGCCAGGTCAGAAACTCTGGCCTACTTTGCCTGTGTTTTGCTGTGAGATGTTAGCAGGTAATGGCACAAGTCAGGCTGTACTTCTGGTACCCAGCTGTGTGGTAAAGTGTTGGTGTGGTGCCACTGTATCAGTGTAGGCTTAGTGCTGGCCTTGCCCTGGTGTGCATGCAGGCACGACAGCATGTGCCCTGTCTGGTGTGTGCCACGGGTACAAATGATGTGTTGAAGGCAACTGGAGAAACAGAAGTAACGATGGTTCTTTTCATTGTGAGATGCCCGTGTTGGGACAGGCCACGAGCTGTAACAAATTTAGGCTAAAGATCAGCATAGTTTTGTATTAGTCCTGATAATGGATGTCAGACTGAGTTGAACCGCAGAAACCAGCAGCTGATGAAGCACTGTATAGCAGTTTGCTCTTTGGTATCCATAAGGCTTACGATACCACAGCTCTGTCCTTCTTTCAGGGTAACTGTGCTACTCTAGATGCCAGGACCTGCCACAAGCTTTGTATTCTGCTCTATGCAGAGACACTGGGTCTGCTCACCCTTTATATGAGCTACCAGGAGCAAGACTCTTTGTAAGGTCATCCATTTGGGTGGATGGATAGCTGTTTTGCCACCTTTCTGCACACAGTCACATTAAAAATATAGCAAGTTACTGAGTATGCCAAGTAGTTTTGAAATGAAGAACACAATTGGTTTTATATGATGTTCACTCTATAATACATAAAGACATTCTTCAGTGTCTCTATTGCTCTGTTTAAAAAAGAAAGTGATGTCTTTTCCCCTCAAATGTTTTATATGGAAATTGTTGCTAGCCATTTGCCATATTTTAACCTAAGGATTAAGAAGACATGTTTCCACTTCAAGGATGTAAAGCCTATAGGTAGTAGGAACAATGAAGAATTGTGCGCTAAAGACCACCACACCCTCAGGCAAATGTATTCCATGGTTGCAGTCACATAGCACATGATGCTATGACTGCATTAAAAAATCTTCTTCCTTTTGCCCTTAAAGCAACTGGCTGTGATATCACCTCATATTTAGAGACTGAGATAAGCCAAATATCCTCTTTCTCTGTTCCTGAGTCATGCAGTTGAAGTCCAAGAACATGTGGATGAAGACAGCCTGCATATTACAGTATGTGTTTTCATTGAGCAACGTGGGGGTTTTGTGGTGGAGGACCGAAGAACAAAACCAGCACAGAAGGTGGGGTACATATAAAAGTAGTGTGCCATGAATGTCGCACAGAAGATATATAGATGAGAGGCAAGAAAAGACAACCGTTCGCATTTTTAAAGTTGCCATCAATAAAGAATCTGGAGATTCTGGATAAAAGAGAAAAAATAAGGTAGCAAAAGACACTGTAGTGCAGCAGTAAGGGTGCCTGACTCCCGGTCACCAGCCCAGGTCCCTGCACCTGCTCTGGGCACCCTGGACTCTATGGCTCCAACTGCTCCCCGCTTCTGCATGCTACACCCAGGGACTGAGTCACGGCTTAAAATAGAAAGTGAACTGTTCAGGAAGGGGTTGTGTGCCCAGGCGTTTGCACCCTGCCCAGCCCAATGGGGTCTTGATTCAGGCTGTGTACTCCAAGTGCTATTTTAAAGCAAAAGTAAATAGCGTTATGTACACAGCAGTACTCAGACACGGGACTTTGAGCAATAGCCCAGACCTATATTTGAAATCTTCCTTTCCATCTTAACGTATGGCAGTACATTCAGGTGGAAAATAGGAATTTTTCTCTGACAGATTTCTTTGATTTATGGGAAATGAATGAGCGTATATGGGAATACGAAGTCCAGAAGTCAGGGGAAGTTAAACCTGTTGCTTTCTAAGCTTCCGTGGAAATATTCTCCTCTCTACAAGGTAACGTTGGAATTTTCCTTCCACTCCAATGCAGCATATCCCATATGTCTATGGTTTGTGTCCCAGATACTTTTGCATCTGTTGTAGCTTCATCTGAAGCAACTGAACAGGGCATGGGAATAGCTTGTCCAGTAGAAACCAGAGAAGATTTTCTTTCTTTGGACTCTTCTCTCCATGCAAAACATCTGCAGCTGCCTATTCCTGGAGTCCTGATCCCAAAGCTGCTCAAGTCAGTAGGAGTCTTTCTGTTCTGCTGGCCCAGGTCCAGAGTCTGAATGTACAATACAGCTCAGTATACTGCAGTGTTTCTTCAAGCCGATAGAAAACTATGTTGAATGCCCACTGATAAATTTATTAATTCTGTCTAGTTATATTTTATTTTAAATTCCAGACTACAGTAATTCTCTGTGCAAATGAAAAAAACATATCCCACATTCCCCTTTGGCTCAATGACTTTTGTCTCGCTCATTTGTGACCCATCCCAGCGCGCTCCTTTGTTCTGTTACACTTATTTATTACTGCTGGTGCCACAGTCAGGTTATCTCCTTTCTTCTTTCTGATACCTGATACTCCAGATTGTTGATCTCTGGCCCTGGGGAATGTCACTTTTAATTCCCAAGTGCGGAGCCTGCTGTGATCAGAACAGCTATTGTTTATACACCGCCATCGCAATTCCCTTAGCAGTGGAAAAACCTGTGGTGGGGCAGGAATAGAGCGTAATTTCTTGCTTCATCAGCCATGGATCAGTGTAACTGCAGTGAATCCAGACATACTGTCAAAGCGAGGAGCAAGAGGGGAGAAAAATGGTCAAGACTTCAGATCAGCAGCTTCCACTTGCACATTAATGTGTATTCTGTAACTTTAGGAATGTGTAGTTGGGCTTGGTGATGCTCAGTTTTCTACAATCCCCTGGCAGTGACGGAGAGGGAAGCTGAAATCGCTAACACAAATTTTAGAAGCTGTGATTTTATTCTTTTTCTTTCATATGTAGTTGGTGGAACCCAGCTGATTTCTCCATCTCCCTGTTTATCCACCTTACCTTAATGGCACCAGAGCAGGCAAAATGCTTGCTAGAGGGAGAATATCTCCCTTGTCTCTCATGGGCAGTGTTCAGCCATCTAGACAGGTCATTGCTGAGCAGAGTGAGATGCTACAATCTCAGAAGCAGATGTATCCATTGTAGAATTTTGCCAAGGCCTCTGTTAACAAAGCAATAATGTTGGTATGGAAGTTTTCCCTTTCTTTTCCTTGTGTGCTCATTCCTTACTGGTGGCAATTACTGCTGCTGCTTAGAAAACCATGATAAAACATTCACTGACTTTCTGAGCATCTGCTTTGCAAACTGTCTCAAGCATTGTTATCTTTGCAATGAAGGAAACTCGCAGCACATGTTTTATAGTGTCAAGCCATTTTTGTGCAACTTGACTGTGTTGCAGTCAGTAAAGGTTTGTGTGTTGTTCTCCTGTGCTTTGTGCAACAAAGACTACATCAAACTATTAGCAAAAGGCTACCTCCTGCACTGAAGCGAATGCCAATTAGTTGTAATGTCAATTTTTCTTGTCTAAGGATTTCAAGTGTGTTTGTGATGCCACAGCACCAGCATTTTCTTCCTGGCTTGGAATCAGTGAACTCTAGCCTGTGTGTTTGACCAATAAACTGTTTAAATTTGTCACTGGCTACATGTACTTAGAACACCTTGGCACCGAAGCCCATTACTTCAGCTTTGGTAGCTGTGAGTATCTGATTAGGGTAAGGTGGTATTTGTGTAAGTAAAAGCATTTTTGAAACTCTCATATTCCTTTAACATGCAGCCCATTTTATTGCTCTTTATAGTTGCTATTTTTTTTTAGGCACTGAGGTCTGAAGTGTTTTACTTATGCAGATGAAAAATCGTTTAGTCTTGAGAGTTTGTTTTCTTTCCATCTTTTTTCTGTAGATGTCGAGGTTGTCAAAACCCACATCATGTTTTACACATTCAGTAATGTTACATCTTATATGTTTTTCCTTTTCTTTCTAGATGCAGAGGGAAATCGCTTATATGGGCCGAGATGGCCCAAATACTTCTCGCCCTGGATCTGCCACGCACCCTCCACACGTGATGCCCAGCTCACCGCCCTCCACCCCGGTGCCCCACTCCATGCCTCCCTCTCCATCCAGGATTCCCTATGGCGGGGGCCGGCCCATGGGTGTGCCAGGCAACGCCACCATCCCCAGGGACCGGCTCTCCAGCGTGCCAGCCTCACGCTCAATATCTCCCAGCCCAAGCGCCATTTTGGAGAGACGGGATGTGAAGCCAGATGAGGACATGAGTAACAAAAACCTTGCCCTGATCCGAAATGAAGGCCTGTACGGTGACCCCTACTTGTTTCACGAGGGGAGGATGAGTTTGGCTGCACCCCACTCCGGACACCCCCTCGATGTCCCCGATCACATCATAGCCTACCATCGCAGTGCCATGAGGTCATCAAGCACTTACTGCAATCCCTCTATGCAGCCCGAAATGCTGGAGCAATCCTTGTACAGACAAAAGTCACGGAAGTACCCAGAGAGCCATTTGCCTACCCTTGGCTCTAAAACGCCTCCTGCCTCACCCCACAGGGTGGCTGACATGAGAATGATCGATATTCATCCTCACCATAGTGCTCACATTCCCCCCCACACCATCCAGCCTGACAGGTCTTCCCCCAGCCGCCAGTCCTTCAAAAAGGAACCAGGACCACCCATGTTTGTGGATGCGAAAGCACGAAGCACCCTCGGCCACCCGGGTATGGCTGAGGCAGTGCCCTCTCCAGTTGACAAGCAGGCTTTTGGCTACGGGTCACCTGCGATGCCCAAGGACAAGGAGACAAGGTAAGGCAGAGCTGGGGCTTAATTTATGCAATGAGAAGTGTTCCTAAACCACACATCTTCTGCCGTTTAACACCCAGGGGACAATGTAATGTGTAGGAGGCTGCTGCACTGGGCTGCAGTGTTTATTAGCCATCTGACAAGGTAGTTAGTAATTTAGAGGAGATGCAGCACCACCCAATATTAATCTGAAAGTATTGTCAACCCATGATGAATCCCTAGTTATTTTCATTTGTGTAAATTTCAGTCATTGGAAAAAATATAATAAAATAAAATGATTAACTAGGTTTTTTCTTTCCAGACAACCAGATCATGTTACAAGAACAAATGATGTTCTGTTCCTGCTAATAAGGGAATATATTTCACCCCTGTTAAGAATGACACACTGATATTACAATTTTGGTTCTTTATGGAGTGGAGTTTTTCTCATCTACTGTTAGGAAATGGGAAGAATTTATCATTACTGTCTTATCTCCTGTAAAACACAAATTTGCATAAAAATAGGACAGTTGTTTACAATAATATTCCTCGAGGGGAAACTGCTGAGAAGAGCGACCCTGTGCCAGGGAAAAAATTGAAACACGAATGCTGTTCCCAGTGATTTTTCCAGCATCACAAATAGTTGGTGACCTGACTTGTTGTTAACTTTTATGCGCTGACAATGATGACAATGATCTCTCCTGTCTTTATAAGGACCAGATTTACTCAAAGGTCTGTGAAGGCTTCTCCTGCCATAGACCCTGCGCTAGGAGAGAAAAATCGTTAAGCTGCCTGTCAGTTGCTGTGTATTTGTATGAGTTGCGCTAATCTCTAGCATATTGCTTGTGCTGTTAACTTTTATAGAGCTCTTTAGGGAAGTGAAGATGGATAGCTGGAAAACGCTGAGCTCACAGAGGCCAAAGGTAACTGCTGACTGCCTTAACCACTGTGGAGATACGGAGCTTCATATAGCCCCCAAACTTCCCTTCCACCTGAGCAACTTGCTCAACAGTCACCTCTGACCATGCTTGGCCAGAAAAATGAATGTTATGAGGTCCATTGGTGGGAAGAAAATGGAGGACAGAACAAAATCAGCCATCCACAAAAATTACAGACTTACAGCTTGGTAGTTATGTTGACACAAAAGCATGAGTTAGGGCGTATTACAATCTACGGTCAGTGAGACCTGATTTGTATGTATTTATTTCCAAACAAGCTTTCATTATTACAACTACTAAATAATTTTAACTATATTTAAATAACTTGTACTATATTTGGACTATACATCCACCACTAAACCATACCACTAAGGGCCTGTAGATTAAGTCCTTAGTGGTATGGTTTAGTGGTGGACTTGGCAGTCCTGGGGCAACTGTTGGACTTCACGATCTTAAAGGTCTTTTCCAAACCAAGCGATTCTGTGATTTGCCAATTCTAATCCAAGAGATAGCTTCAAATCAAAAAGTTTACAAATTTCACATTAGGGGGTTGAAAATAAGGGAAGACACCAACAAGTTTCCAATCTGTGTCTTTCTTTCTCCCCTCTGGGCATCTCATCTGTTCACTCAGATACGCATAAGGCTGTGTATTTGTGAATATGCAAAAAGCAACTGTACTGATAGTTCTGCAGCTCCTGAGGAGGAGCTTTGCACCAGGTGTTTTAGTCCTGGACCCAGAATATATTTACAGTGATGAAAATAGCATTTGCATAATTACATTTCCAAATAAATACATGACCTTAAAATTCAGCATGGTGTGCATTAGCCATGTCACTGAAAAAATCATTCTTGAAAGCTGCCCTTATAGGTTGTAAGTTTTTTTAACCTTGAGAAAGTGACTTTTAAAAAATAGTTGTAAGTACCAAAGCAGTTCATGCAAATTGGTGTGTTTTCTAACTGCTGCAATATTAGGAATTGGGTTTGAGTTCTACAGACACAAAATGCTCTAAGCCTTATTTTGGCTTTGTAATCATTTCATAAACTTAATTTCATAAACATAATTTCACAAAAAAACAAATACTGTTGAGATTGTACCTAATGAAACAAGGAACACTAAGGGTATCCAGGCTGAGGTGCTCTTTTCCTGCTTCAGCAGGGGCTGAACAATTACAAGGTTGTTATGAACACCTGAAAAGTGACATATATAATGGCAGAAAGGTATCCCATACTTGTTGTGTATGGGATACAGTTTACACCTATAAGCAGTACAGCTGTGTTTGCTTCTGTGAGTAAGAATATTTTGGGATTGGAGAGATAGGGCTGAATTCATCCTCTTTCAGGCATGGTAAAATGAAGTGTATGCTGCTGTCTCATGCACATTATCCACTTGCTGATGACTGTGTAAAGAGCCTAAAAATCAGGCCACAGAAAGCAACTGGTGTGTTCAGTCAGCCTGCATGCAGAGAGTGTCAGTTGTGGGGTAGCAGCAAAAGAGCAGATTGAGTGTCTCATGGGCTTGGACTGAAGAGAGAGGTCTTTTGCATTTGCACACTTGATAACAGACTCCCCATCCTGACTCATTCAGGAGTGGGTTGAGGACCCTGCAAGCACCAAACCCATCATCTCAGCACTGCTGTTCCTTCAGTCCCTAGTGAAGTGTGTTGAGAACACTGGAAACATCTCTTGTGCCATCACTTAGTGGAAAGTACCTTGAAGCAGCACTGTGACAACCTCAGAATAATGCATAGTTTAAGTATAAATCAGAGAAAAGATTAAAATGGATAGTGACAATGCCAGAAATTAAACTGAATCTCTCTTCCCCTGTTAATTCTCCTTCAGTTTTTCCAGTCTGGGGCTGAAGAAGGACAGATGTATATTTTATCAGAATATATCAAGTATTTATAGCAGATCAGATCTCTCATTGACCATATCCTGGTTTTGTTGAAGAAAATGGATCCATTACCTTTGGCATGTTAACTGTGGCAAATTTGGGTCAATAAAAGATGAAAATCAGTATTTCCAATCTTTTCTTTTGGAGTTTCCCATTTTAATTTTGCATTGCGGAAGCCAGGCTGTCAAGCCTGTTATTTAAGCCACAGTTGAGAGGGTTTTAATTGCTTCATGTAATTCTTTCTTGTATCTGTTTTACCGCAGGTAATTTCAAGGTAGCTACTTCTGCGGTATAAAGCATTGAATAAATTCTTACAGTAATTCATTTACCAGAGGAGTTCCATATAAAGCTCTTTTAGAACAATGAGAAGATACAAGTTCATGGAGATTTATAAAAATAAAGTTTGTTAGTATTCATGTGCACAAAAATATTAGAAGTTGTAACATGTTGCAGCAGTTCATCTTTGAGGGGTCATCAACCCTGAAAACAGGCATACAGGGAGAGAGTAAATTTTTGTGAGTGAGCATGAGTTGTTTAAACAGGGATTTGCTATCATATTTTTGGATGGCCCATTTATATAGCTTATAGTAGACAGTTCCGAAAGTTACTACAGGCAAAGTAGATGTTTAAATGTTGATAAACTGAAAAAGAAGCTGTTTATCTGAAAGTGCATTAAATTAAATGCCATTTAACTTACATCCTTTGCATTTAGAGCACATGTTGTGTTACAAAATTCTAAGTTATTTGATAGTGCTGAATATGTATTTAATAAATGCTGGTACTCACTAAAATACAATCCTTAGAATATCAAGATAGCTCTACAGGTTGTTTTCCCTCTAAAAGCGTTGCAAGAGTTCACTATGATTCTCTTCTGCCTGAACCCAATATATCCTTTTTATGCCACATTACTGAGAAAAAATGATAGAACTGAGCAAAAAATGTGATCACATTTACAGCTTGTGGCTTGCAGTTCAAGACTAAAGTGTAATGGCAACATGTAGGTTATTGGGTATTGTTCACATCACAAAACCACTTCACTTTTTAATATGCTGAAGTATGGATGGACTCCCAGTGCATGGTCATACTCTTTAAAGCCATTGACAGTGGGAGACTCCATCAGAATGCAATGAGAATTGTATAAGAAAAGTGGACTTTGCAGATATGCAGGGCTGAAGTTGCATCTCTTTTCATGGAAGATGTTCAATGTTCTGAAGAGGCAGAAAAAGATGAATGCAAATGACCAGTACAGGGTGGAGGAAAGGTAAACTGTACTTTGGCTTCTGTTGGAGGAACTGTTTGTAGGAAGATGAGATGCAGGCTCCTGGATAAGAGTTGTCAAATAGTATCACAGCTGGCAGTGCTTCAGAGCTTTCCTTTTCCCTTTAGCTTCAAGCTGTAGAAAATTTGAGTGTAACCTTATCCTTAGAAGACTGAAGTATTCACTGGTGTGTATCTTCCACCTGGGAGGAGAGCAGAGTATGGAAAGAGTTCTGCTGGTCATTGCATCACATCCTTACAGGATATGTACTCTGCTGTTTTGGGGGGACTTTGGGGTAAAGTCTGACTGTGACACTTTCACTTGGTTCTAGGGAAGCCATTGGGAAACTCCTGTTTATTTTCTTTTCCCAGTGAGGTAAAAACACTTCTAATGAAATATTTCTCTCATAGGGTAATGTAGAAAGTAATGGGTTTTTCTTTTTAGCTCTCTCTGACACTGTTTTTGATTACTATACAGGCTTCACTTGGGGTTTAACTACAAAAATACAAAGTCACTGAAAATCTTTCTCCAGAATAGTGTGCCAGTTGGTTCATGGTGCCAGACTTACACGGCACAGCCTAGGGTCAGACAGGAACATGAATGCTTACACAGCCCAGTTCTAGTTTGTGTCTGTATGAAATATCTTTTCAGTGATGTGAATATTAAAGATATACCCAGGAAAGGGAAGGAACATGCAAGTCATGCTTTAATAGCATTGCTGTGAGAAGTGGGTACGAGTTCAGCAATATGCTATATCCTGCTTGGGATTACTTCCAGTTAATTGCAGTGGAAGGAATGACATGAAACCTTAGCGAAGCTGTAAAGAAGAAATCTGGTGATGAAATCTGATGTCCCAGTGCACAGTCACTGGAGAAGCAAGGGCTTGCTTGGCTTTTGCTGATTTTGGGGAGTGAGATGCTAATATAGGGCCCTGGATGTACCCGGGCCTGAGGAGAACAGGCTGGCATGTGCCTGCTTTGCTGGTCAAGGTCTGGGACAAGCCAAAGCCAAGGCTGATGGAGAGGCCTGCTAGAGCTGGGAGTTGCTTCTGACCTTGCCCCCTCTTTACCTCCCCTACCATGCTACTGCCTCTGACTCTCCCAGTATTCACAGGAAAACGATGTGAAACAATGCCTTTCTGTGCTCAGGCTGATAAAATAGCCATTTCTTTCCCAGCTGTTGTACAACAGACCCTCCCTGCTCTTCCTGGGTGGTGGAGAGAGGCAGATTATCTGGGAAATTAATCTGGAAACAGACAGGGTTTGGCCTTCACATGCTGCCCTGCATTTTGTTCTGCCTGACCGTCTCTCCTAGTGCTCCATGACTCCGCCTGTCCTGCCCATGGGGCCCCAGCCTGCCCCATGCCCTGGGAACCCTGCCCTGCCTCGTGCCACTGGAGTGCCGGTCTGCCCCGTGCTGCCCGGTACAGGAAGGGATGGCGGGGCAGGCTGTTCCTCCCACCTTCCCTCTCCAAAGCTGGGAGCATTGTAGAGAATACAATGTTGAGAACCAAAAACTTTGAACTGTCATGACAGTGTCGGCATCCCTGATGGACCCTGGCCTGGCACAAGCTGAAGAAAGCATTCATTTTCTCCCTCTGGAGCCGAGGTTGCTCCAGCCCTCCACAGGGAAGCTGAAGGGGAAGGGGGCAGCTGCAGAGCCCATCCCTGCCCCTCTGGG
>NW_009945121.1:0-49112 GCF_000696875.1 Nestor notabilis | reverse complement strand
CCCGGCCTGGCCCCCCCGCCCCCCAGCCACGTCAGACCCAACCTTAGCCCTGCTGCCAGGCTGGCCTTGTCCCTGCCTGCCAGCGCTGGAGCACACTGCCTCCCACCACCTTCAGTCAGACTGCCAGGTCTCCCAAAATCAGGTCATTTGATTTAATGCCTAAAAGGCACCTCCTTTTCAGACACCTGTTTTTGAGATGTTTGGTGCTGCTGGCCATAACGAGCCTAGGTATTACGGTGAAACGACTACAGGAAAATCCTGCCGTGTCTTTAACGGAGTAACTCCAGAGCACATGTAGATTCTTCACATTCTTAATGCTTTTACCATATGAAAAATAATGTGCTCTGTGCAATTGATTCCAGTATTTCATTCGTTTTTCATCATCTCCTATCTCTGGAACATCCCTCTCCCTCTTAACAACATATTTTCCTAGATTTCATGGCAAAGGACAAGATCAGCTTTGTGTTACCATAATCTCTTTTGAAGCAGAAGATTGTTTCCAGATTATCGAATGTGGGATGGAAAAAACATCATATTTATGAATTAGTAAAACAGATAGACTTCCAATTGAGTTTAGTTCCAGGAAGGTTTTGTGATGATTATCGGGGAGGGAGATGGGAGGAGGGGGGAAGTTTTCATTATTAAGTGTCAAAAATGCTGCATTAAAGTTTGTTAGAATATATTTATCCCAGGCTTTTAGTACTTGTTTTTGTTCCAAAGCTTACTGTAGCTTGAACCAGTTTCTTATTTTAAAACTTATAACAGTGGAAATTCTGTAATGTATTTCTTGCTTTGAAATGAATTAGGTCAGATTCACTAGTCTTCTCACCACCATTCAAAATACCTTTCAACAAGAAGACAGAAAAGTAAGATGCTCCCGCTGTATTAAATCGCAGTAAGAACACATCTGCTGGCTGGGAACTGAGTGAAGACTCATTTCTTCCCTCCTTGTGTCTCTTAACGTCTCATTACTTGTTTTGCTGCCCTGTTCTCACAATGTCTGGGTGTCTTGGAGTCTCTCCTGGCTATGGTATCTCTGAGCAAAGCTCTATTTCATTCTCTGAATGTGAATGAAATAATTAGCCTTGATAATCTGGCTGACTGCAAGTTGGGCTGGTTTTTTGCTTTGTATCATGTCATTTTGCTTTTGCCTGGTATTAATGCCTACATCTGAGTTTATTTGGCCCTTACTGGTTGGCATTCAACTGGAGCTGGGGTGGCCAGAGTTCAG
This sequence comes from Nestor notabilis, assembly GCF_000696875.1. Classification (NCBI taxonomy): domain Eukaryota; kingdom Metazoa; phylum Chordata; class Aves; order Psittaciformes; family Psittacidae; genus Nestor; species Nestor notabilis. The sequence goes on along the minus strand of NW_009945121.1, from coordinate 47,881 downwards.
CTGCTCCCATGTGCCCAGGATGCTGCAGTGGTGATGGATGACCCTGTAGCAGGCTGAGTCTGGGGCTGCATGTATCTGTCCCATCTTCTGTCATCAGTTATCGCTGCTGGTCTTGGTCACTTGCTTTTTGAGAAGTTTTGTTCTGAGTCATCTTCCAAAATCACAGCCCACTGTTAGGAGCTGCTTTTGTGTGTCTCCTCAGTCACTTAACTGCTGGCATCTAGGGACGCATTTTCAGAAGGTCCTGTCTGATCTCCCATGTTGATGTGTGGCTGTGGTGTGATGTATCATTGACATACTGGCATGTGGAAGTAGGCACCTGTGTGAGCAAAAGGCTGTTTGTAGCCCACTGAGGAAGTCACCTGGTACTTGACAAATATATGCATTTATGTAAACAGATAAACACACAAATGTTAGCCTTCCTATCCAAAATAGTCATTGTTGTTTGGTGGCCTTTAGTACCTATGGAAAACACTGACCATACCTGTTACAGTTCTTTCTTCCTTCTTCTTTTTAGGAATATTTCAGGATATGTGCATGAAAGCAATCTGGTTTATGATAATGTTACTGTCCAGTGTGCATTTGGTGTCCTGTGCCTGTCTGTCATGTTGCTGTCCTTTCCAAAGCAGACAGTTGTGATGTCAGGTGCAAAGGATTTGGCCTCAGAAGTAGTCAGCTTGGGCAGATTAAATGCTTTGCAGACAAAAATCCTGGGTTTGTGGCAAGTAAAGATAGTAACAAGAAGTGTAAAGTCTTTAATCCTGAAACCTTATATGCAGGCAAAACTATTTTCCTGGTGTATGCAGAAGAGAAAATGTATGCAATGCAGAAAAAGATTATTTTCACTAGTTCCAAGAGGCATTAACTGATTGTTTTAGATGCCTGTCTCATGAGATCGTTAGAAGTTTATTACTTGAGTGGTTGTTTGGTTTGTTCTTTTTTAACCAAGCAGATGTCTTTTTTATTGTCTGTTACCATGCAAAAGCTGTCCAAACCAAGATGCGGTAAGTTGCTGCAACAAGGTATATGCAAACTGGTACCCGTGGGCCTTTGCACAAGCTCTGTAGTGTCTTTCCAGTCCTGTGGTAATCATTCACCTAGAAAAACAAGTCTGAAAGCAAATATACCTGGCTTTAACAAACGGTTCTCTTGTCTTACAGAGAGAGGATACAAGCCATGGAGAAACAGATTGCCAGTTTAACTGGTCTTGTTCAGTCTGCGCTTTTTAAAGGGCCAAATACAAGTAATAGCAAAGATGCTTCTAGGTAAAAAAAGAATTCATTAAATCTGTTTCTCTGTAATGATTTTAGCAATCAATCAACAAAATAGTATTTGAATGTAATAGTAAAAAAATCCTTAATGCTCAATCATTCTTAAATATCTTTACCATCCCCATGAGAATGCTAGGCAGAGAGGAAGAATATGCCAAACGATAGATGGAGATTAACTGCATTACTCTTCTTTGTGTTAAAACGAATCAATGTAGCTACATCTCTGTGCTTTCTACTTCTTACACTCCATTCCTTGCTTAACTTGTATTAAAAGCTGATTGTAAAAAGAAAAAAAAGCAACTGACAAGCTACTGGTGATTTAAATTATAAATATATATGCTAGACAAGGCCATTTAGTTTGCCGATTATAGACTTCATTACAGTTTTATTGTTAGTATGTTAAAATAATGATTTTTCTTTTTATTACTTAGTGAGAAGATGATGAAAATTGTGTCCAGCAAGAGCAGCACTGACACTGCAGGTAAGATAATTTACTTCTAATTTACAAATTCTTCCTCTCTAACATTACTAGCATCCCTTATAGAAATGTCAATTTTACCTAAATTTCCATTGCTGTAGTGTCAGAACTGAAGCTGAAGTTCAAGACATGGGAGTTGATCACGTATTTGTCAAGAGGGGAATTTCTGACAGGTTGAGGTGGTCTGTGGAATGAATTTCACACCTGCACTGGATGGTTTAAATGAGATACACAGTCTCTGCATATGGTGAATTTTCCAGTGACTCATCCCATCTGTAGTAGGTATCTGTCATTAATCCCAGATGTATCCAGTTTGCTGTAGAAGGCTAAATATTTCATTCCTATTCTGGTCATCTGAACTGTTCTCTAAGGTTCTTTTGTCAGTAGGGTGGTATGGATGTAATGACATTAGGGAATTTAACAGTCAGCAAGATAGCACTTTCTCTAATTAAGCCGCATTGATCTGTTACTAATTATTAGCCTGTGCCTAAACTGTTCTGAGCAAGCATCAGTTATGAAGCCAATAAGAGCTGGTCTTCTTTTAGATTCCCACTTGGAGAGCTGTTAAGTGTTTAAAAGATGGAGTTCAGGCTGTTGTGAAAAAAGATCTCCATGTGATTGGAGCTGTTTGTGTATGGGCTGCTGCTGGAGATGTCTTCAGGGTGTGTTTGTGTTTGTATGCCTTCTTTTCACTCTTTGCCATTCACTGAATGCAAATAAAGGCAGTTCCTTACTTCCTGGTAATGCTGTTCCCACAGGGAGGTCTGTGCGCTGGCAGGTAGTAAACCACACGTAGTAGCAAACATGTTATACTCTTAACTAGCTTTTCTGTTAGAGCTGTTAGTTCACGTTCAGGATTCCTGTTTGTCTGGAATTGCAGTATGTCCTCCTAACCAACAGAAATCAAACCAGACCTGGAAACTATAAAGCATATGCGAGAGAGAAAGTGCTGAAGTCCTGGTACTGGAGCTTTTCTCCCAAGCCACTCTCTGGTCCTGTTCCAACTCTTCTCTTCCTGCCAGCCCCTGCATGGAGAGAGCAATACTTAAAGCTGTGAAGAAAGAAGTTGTAATTTGTCAGTTTCTGACAACTTACTGAGAAGTCCATCATTTTTCAAAACAGCTGCAAAATGCTCTTAGACTTCCCCTATTTCAGTGTCATTATACACTAAGAATTTATGGTATTTCCTACTCGCACAGGTCTCGTCTCATATCAAGCACCTATGAAACCATCAAAACCTGCACACACAATGCCTTGTGTTCTTCTTTGTATTGTATTGTTGTTTGGCCTTTCCATTTGCATTGTGTTTGTACTAATTCAGATAAATACTTTGTGGGGGACACTGAGCTGGACATTCTGATCTAAGAGTGCCCTGCTATGAGTTTGGACCAGATGACTTCCAGAGGTCTCTTTTAACCTAAATTATCTAGTGATTTGTGTGTGTGTGTGAATGTGCTCTAAATCAAATGAGAAATGGAATAATAGTAATTGGGAAACAGGCCTACACAAAGCAAAGGTGTGGATTGCACAGTGTGGAAGTCATGCCCAGCCCATCAGAATAGAATGGTTCATCTGACCAGCAACCATTGCATGCCACTGTTGTTAAAGATTCCTCTCTCACTATACTTACCGTATGACTGAACACAAGTCCCTGAAATGGCAAAATTACATCTAACAAACAGCTGCATGTTCAAGCATGGGGAGTGGAGAGTGGTGCGTGTAATTTACTGTCAAAAGACCAGATCAGCATCTGTCATGTACTGACAGAGACATTGACATTGTCACATGGCCATGCCCATATCCAGCATGTGAGTAAGGATACCAGCATTCAGGGTAGCCAACAGATGCCTTTCTGATCACTTGGCTGATGGGGATAGGGCAGAGGGGACAAGCGATGCAGCCATTCATCTGCAAGGATCCCTATCAGTGCTATAAAGTATAGTTGAAATCCTGCATCTTCAACCCTAAATCCAGTTTTTCCAGCACAGCTCAGCCACCAGATTAAATTGCCTTTAAATTAAATTAAAGGGAAACAAGGTGTGATACTGACCCTAATATACTACAGCATTGTAACCCACAGCAGCTATTACCAAAGAGTGCTGTCTAATAGAATAGTCCTGTATAATAGAATATTTTGCTTTTGTACTTGCTTTTGAAATTGCACGTGACAGGGTCTAGTAAGTCGATGCAGTCCCTGATTACTTGGAAATTAGGCAATCTGCCAGAATATGCTACAGAATGTTTCTCCTTTTTGTAAATATGCTTGGGTTTAAACATGCCAGCAGCATCCAAAAATACTTCTGTCAACCGCTGTTTTGTTCTTCAATTCACCCCAATCCTTAATAAGTATAGCCATTTAGACTGTTGACTCTCTCAGTATACAGTTGCACTTGACAACTGTGCACTGAGATAACAGTTTTAGCAATTTCAAAGTCTATTTGAAAGAAAAAGTAGTACAAAGTGTTGATTGAGCAGTCCTTTCTAGAATACTGGTAAGCAGAAACGTGAACAGCTTCCCATCCAGAACAATAAAACATCTGTGGAGGATAAAATTGGCTCATCAGTGTTGAACCAACATTGTATTTTATAGTATGTGTTCCAATGATAGGAGACTTTCATGCAAAAAATAGAGAACTAGCTCACTTGGGAAGGGAAAGAAACCAACATTTCTACATCCTAGGTAACTTTATATAGCTAGATTGCAAATACTTTGGTTTTCATATAAACCAAATTGTTGTATTTAGCATGTTTTGCTTTGCTAGTCTGTAGTGGATTCTTTAGCCTCAAATATTAAAAAGCCTAAATAAAAGTGCTTTTCCACTGTGGAAAAAGAGCCTCTAACAATCGTGCTTATCTACATTTCTTATGTTTTATTGCTTTATGCTCAGTTCTTTCATAGGGGGTGGGTTCAAAGAGCAGTAACCTTTCAAAGACTGGCTGTGTCTCTTCTACTAATGTTAGGATAAATCCCATGACTGAATCCTTATAACCTTCTTCAGTTCATCAAAAGTGAATGGCTTTTCAAACAAGGGACTCTTCACATAGGAATGGCATGTGACTCTAAACCCAAATTGTACTAGGAAAAGTCTCCTTGAGATTACTAACAAATGTGCTGAGAAATGCTCACTATCTTTTCTGTCATATTTTTCTTCATCAAGTGGTGAGATCGATAGATTAAATCCTGGGTTCATTGATTAAAATAAGATCTGGTGTATAATGGATTACCAGAAAAAAAACCAAAACAATAGTTCTTTGCTAGCTGATGCCTTGTTGGAAGAGGAAGAAGGGCATTTCAGTATTTCCGGAAAAGACATCAAGGAGTACATCTTTCTGCACTAACACCATGAGTACAAACCCAGAGAGGGAGATGGCAGCAGGGAGAAGTATTACACATGTAGGGCTCAGATTTGATTCCTTGGTTGTTATGAACTGTCTTGTCATGTCTATATCTGTGTGTTTTTTTCACATGCATGACTCTCGCTGTGATGATCTGTGAATTAAAAACATCATCCATATCTGCATGTCTCAGATTCAAAGACAGATCATACCAGTCTTTGAACTCTGCCAGTGTTTGCAGGTAAAACATGATCCTGATTCCATTCTGGATCAATGAGCTGAAGCTGAACAGTAATATATATATATAGACTATTTTATTCTTTTGATAGTACTTTAGTGCCTGGCCATAACAGATTTTTAATGATGGAATTGCAACATTAACATTGCATTTGCCTATTTGTTTAGTGAATTCTAACTGGATGGAAAGAGAACTAAATAACTGTCAGGTGTTTTCCCCAAATGATGCTTGAAAATGTTGTGGTTCTTTATAGATATGAGTAATTTGTGAAGAAACATTGCTGGGTATCTTCTGGTGGCCTTTTTTCTAGCCTGCTCAAAATAAAGTCTTAACATTTTAGAAAGAAAAATAAGATGTGGAAAATAGAAGGAGAGCAGTCTTCGCAACCGTAGCAAAGGTCAAGTGTCAGGGAGTAGAAGTTGTGTTCCATACCTTCCTGAGCCTGGGCAAATAGCAAACCATTCCACTTTTTGCACGTCAGTTCTATTTGTGCTTTAGAAATGTCAGTTTAGTTCATTAGCTAAAAGAAAAAGAAGTTAACATTTGGGTTTTGTCCAGAGTATTAGGGAATTATGAGAGTTTCTGCATTCAAGCCCCCATACCTAGCTCCAGCAAGGGTTTATTTAAAAACCTGAGAGCCAATGCTGTTTCTTTCCCTTCAGTCCATCTGGCCGCACATCTAATCGCAAAGCTACAGTCTGGGACTATTTCCAAAAGCGAGCAATACTCCCTAGATGAAACAACCCTTCATTCAGCTGCCCTTTTATTCCTTTTTGATGAAAATATGTGTCTGAGAAATTAGCTTCTGATCCTTACTGTGTCCCCATGCTCACTCAGTGTCTGTGGTTGTGTTTCACACCCTTGAGAGTCCCATGTCATGCTCCACAGGCTCTGAGCACACTCTGCAGCAGGGACTCTGTGGCACTGGAGAGTACCTAATGGTGAGAAGAGGTGGCCTTGCAGCAGAAGAGCAGGAAAGCTTCTTTGTAGGGAGTCAGAGACATTTATTGCTTACAGAAGCAGATCACAGTCCATCTACACTAAGAGTAAAGCAGGCACCCCTTACTGAGAAAATATGTGAATTGACTGGGGTCCAGCATGGGGGAAGAGGCTGGCGGGACTGATTCATGTCTTGGCTACATTATCACAGGGTCGGGGGCTGAGTTTTTGGAGCTTTTGCTTGAGGCAAAAAATAGCAGAAAGGTAGATGTGCTTTCAAAAATAGTCTAGATTTGTGGCTGGAGATCAGAACTCTTGGAGGCTTATCCACATTTTTCAGACTCTCTGGGGGTTTCCGTCTGTAGGGTTTATGAACTAAATATCCTTTTCTTAAAAAAAAAAGCAAAAAATAGTGCATGTGGGAGGGAAATAGATGCTTGACTGTAGGAAAAACTGCAGTGTACATGTAGACAGACAAGTATTAGCATATGTTAGACTGAAGCATGGAGTGGGTACAGAATGGCAGTGAACAAGGACTTTTTATTTCTTGAGTCTTGCTTTCTGTTAAGCAGCTCTTTGAAAGTCAAGAGAGCATTGAATGACACTGGAGTATAGCAAAAATGTGCAGCAGCTTGCTCAGCAGTGAAATGAAGAGTGCAGTTGTTGAAGCACCAAGCAGATCTAGCTGGAGCACGCTTGAGTAAGGTATAGCATTACAACAGCCATCACCAGCCTTAGAACAGCTTTTTGTATGAGCATGTCCCTGGAAGCCTGGGGCATGGCATCCCATATATAGCATGAGTGCAGCCAGAGGGGTGTGTGCTTTTACTGACAGGAATTGCAAATGTAGGTAAAGCAAGACACATGATTCTTCAGAAACCTTTTGGCCCACTTTTAAATAAAAATAGTTGGGTGTAATTTCCATCTTTTGAAAATGCTTCCCCCAGATGAGTTTTGCAAAGGCTATGTTTGAGATATCCACACCTATTGGCAAAGGAATAACAATGTGCTTTTATGCTGAGCTGTACTCATGGGCACATTTGGAGATTTTACTGGTTGAAAAGACTATTAGCCATGAGAGGGCAGGGATAAAACTTACCACTCATGGGTTCATACTCATTCCAGCCAGAAAAATGTATCGTGCCCTTTGGAGCACTGAAAATTTGCCTTCAGCAGGCAAAGGCAAGCGTGCAACACTAGTTTCTGTTTGATTTCATTGAACTTGATAGAATGAGTGCTTGTGGGAACAAATGATAACCAAAATCCCTGTGATCCACTGATGAGTTATATTCTGTTTCCTCAGATTTTTTTGTTTTATTTGTAGAGAAGGAAGGAAATGAAGTGGTGAATGACATAATCATAGAACAGAATCATACAATTATGTAGGTTTGAAAAGACCTTTAAGATCGTCAAGTCCAACCATAAACCTAACACTGCCAAGTCCACCAATAAACCATGGCCCTAAGCACCACATCTACATATCTTTTAAATACCTCCAGGGATGGTGACTCCACCAGTTCCCTGAGCACCCTGTTCCAATGCTGGACAACCCTTTTGGGGAATAATTTTTTCCTAGTATCCAGTTTAAACCTTCCCTGGCACAACTTGAGGCCATTTCCGCTTGTCCTATCACTTGATTCTTGGGAGAAGAGACTGACACCCACCTCACTCCAACCTCCTTTCAGGTAGTTGTAGTGAGCAATAAGGTTTCCCCTGAGCCTCCTTTCCTCCAGGCTACAAAACCCCAGTTCCCTCAGCTGCTCCTCGTAAGACTTGTGCTCCAGACCCTTCACTGGCTTCGTTGCTTTTGTTTGGACACTCTCCAGCACCTCAAGGTCTTTCTTGCAATGAGGAGCTGATAATGCAGTAGTTCGTGGAGCAGCAGCCATCTGAGCCCAAGAGGCAAGATGGATCTGGCACTGTGATCAACATAGTCCTGGACTTAGAAAATGGAGTGTGTCCTACTGACAGTCTGTCATTTTCTCTGTTGGTGGTGGGGAGGGGAAGGGACACATATAGGTATGTAAGTGCAAATTGCTAGAAGAAGCCGTAACATGACTGTCAGCTGATGAGCTGGAATTTGCTTGTACTCTGTAAATAAAGCTTCTTCCCAGTTATTTGAGACTGAAAAGAACAAGCTTGATGTTGGTGCTGTGTAGAGGAACAGAATTATTCAATGAAGAAAGTCTTGTGAGCATATTGATGGTTATTCTCAGAGTACAGGCGAGCTCACTTCTTTGTGTTAAGCTGCATTCCTTTGAAACACAGTCCTGAATAAATGACAGACTAAAGGGAATAGGTAGAGGCAACATGGCTGGAGAGCAGTTCTCTGCCACACCATTGTTCCATTTCTCTTCTGCTTTTATACAGTAGCAGTTGGAGACACTTGATAGAAGTAACGCATTTGTTCTTCAAGCAGGAAAGCAAGGTTCTCTATAGAAAACTTTTCCCCACACTTGGCAGTTTGACTGAATCTCTCTCCAGTGATAATTAATCAATGAATACACAGTTCAGGACTCCTGGGAATGTGCATCAACTCAGTCTCAGATGCCTCCTGGGAGGACAACCTCGAAGCTACTTTCAGCACCAGTTTGATTTGCTGCTGTTTTCTGTAATCCGCAGTTATAGCTTATTACTCCATCTCCACTACATGTGGTAGGAAGCAGTCCTGTGGTAATGCAGTCCTCAGGTATGGCTGAGGCTCCAGCGCAGAAACACTCTGATATTGTACAGTCTTCCCTCAAAATACAATGGATAAGAAGGTGCCAGTCCTCTGTTAATACTGATCATTGGCAGCCATAATTTACTTTTCTCGCCTGTCCGTGTGAAATACATGTAAATTCAATAGGCAGAGGAAGGATCATGTTTGCACCTTCTCTGCTGGTGAGCTCAGCCTGTGCTGCGGCTTATTGTAGGTGCTGCTAACATATCTGGTGGGAAGAACGCATTGGCAACTGTGGAATCTGCTGTCATCCATCACCCTGCTGGAACCCCATCAATGCAAGTCAGCCTGCATGGGATGAAACGCAATGTGTCGGATCTGCGGCTGCAGCTACATCAGATGAAGCAACTACAGGTATGCTTATCTGGCTAATAGACAGCAAATGCCCTCTTCCTCCCTCCCTCTCTCTCCCTCTCCCCTGCTCCCCCTTTTGTACGAGTGATTCTCAGAAGCAGAGTTCTAAGCAAAGAGAATACCCAACTGTTATAGATACAAAAGGGTATTGTGCTCTAGCATACACCACTTACATGGTCCTCAAGGCATGAGAATTAACTCAGTTTAACTACTGCTGCTCAGATATTGATAAAAAACCTTACTTCCTAGCTTTGCTTGTTGACTCTAGACATTAAACAAGTATCTATATTACAATAATATCAAGTCTGTGATTACAGTTTGGACGTTGCTATGCTATGTGCTGTATAAACATGTTAGAAGAGCCATGTTTCTGCTCCATACTGTTTACTATTGAGACAGTTTTAAAGTTCCTGAATAAACATCTTTGATGTTAGGAAACCCAAATGTAGCTGAGGATCAGTAGATATGCATTAAGCCAGAGCTCGAGTCCTGTATTTACAGAATCCAGAAGAATAACCAACTTGAGCAGCAAGGAAAAAAGATATTTCAAAAGTTGCTGCAAAGGTTCGTTTTGCCTTTCTTATATTCACATTTTACCAGTACCTTCCTAACACACATCAACATCTCAAAACCTACAAGAAACAATAAGAACAATGATGAGTTAACAAAAACATTCTGCTGACACATACCATCATGCTGCAAATGTAAATATATGCTGTTCATGTTAGACACTGTGAAAGTAAGCATATGCAGCTGCACAGGTCTTCAGCCCTTCACTTAATTGGAAACTGAATTGCTCAGAAGATGCGAAAGGAGGTAAAGCAATTTCTTGTAAGACAAAGTGGACAGCATGGGAAACTTTAATACTCTGCCAGTCCTTCTTGCCTGGAAAGTGACATCACATGTTTGGTATTGTAGGGCTGCAGCTACTGCTATTATGACCAGGTGGTTTTGAAGATGGGAATGGTACTGTGTCAATCTCCTTTGATTTGCTGATTAATTTTTGAACAGAATAATGATAATACACATCAGAATTCAGAGCACATTTTGCCATCGCTTCTTTAACTAGAGGAAATTGAATTATGAACCAGTTATAGGGCAAGGGAGCAGAAGGGTGAGGTGAACACCAGGATAAATAAAGTGTGGCTGAGACTGAAGATGCTGTGACAAGGTTCTGTACTCAGTTTTCTGGTAATGAAGAGGTGGCTAAAGGCATTTAGAGCAAACAGTTGAGTCAGCGAGGTGACCTCTGCCTGTGATACAGCACCTATGTGTTTACATTTTCAGCTTATAATGAGTATGTTCCTATAGCAAATGCATCTTTCAAAAGCTGTTCTCAGCAGTGCTGCCTACGTGCTGGCCATCATGATTCCCATCAAATGTCAAGACTCTGGTTTGGGATCTCTGCCCTGGCATGTTATGTATAAGTGCGTATTCTTACACATTGGTGCTGCAAACCACCGCAGCCCCTCTGTCCTTTTGTAACCCCATGTGCCAAATGCAGAGTCATCTCAGACACCTGGCCACCAGCTGTGCTTAGCATATGGCTTCCTAAAGTGGGATGGAGGTCGCAGTGGTGGGCTGGAGGCAATGCACATCATTCTCATGTGGCCCGCTCACCAAAGAGGTGGCATTTCCCCAGCTGCAACTTGTCTCCAGGCCCTGCCTGGGGTGGCAACCTTGCTTTTGATCACATATAACATTATGGTACTTAGGAGTGAAAAAACTTGTACTATCTGCATAAATCAATGCTGTCAAGGAAGTCTTGAGAAGGAAAAAAGGACGTATCCCAAGTGTGTTCATTAACTCTGGCTGGCTTCCCTTATTGCAGAAATGATAGTAAATTCGGTGCATCATGCCAGTAGGAAGTGGGCAGATTTGTGATAGTCGGATGGAAGAACCTGTGGCTCAAGGAAAGCTTTGGTATATTACATCTAAATTATGTTCCTGAGAGTGAGGTTTTGTCATGGTTTTTCCAAAAGGGTGGAATTATTTTGAAAAGAGCTCATAATTTGTAGTGCAGTAATTGAAGCAGCTGGTATTTTAAACTGAAGAGTGATGAAATATCACACTTCTAATGAAAAGATTTTGTGCTGTGTTTTTTGGAAAATAATTCGAAGTAAAAGGAAAAAGTATTTTTCTGTTTTTCTGGGTTGTTTGCATACTATGTGTGACTACTTCGTATTTTTAGCTTTCACTGTTTCTCCCGGATTGGCAGTCAGTTTGCTCCTGTTTGTGTGAATTTTTCATACATTGACAGACTAAAAGAAACACTTCTGAAGAACTTAAAGAGATGATTGCACAGGCAAAAAGTTGGCAAGATGACTAAGAAACAAGAACAGGACATAAAACTATATTTAATACTCTCTGTGGTTCAATTTTCACTTGATGTTACCACTTGAAGTTCTTACTCATTTGCTTAATAGAATCAGGGAAACACATGGTGTAAAACACCCGTTCATTCATGTAGCCTTTGTCGGTTCTGGCAAAGCCCTCTTTTGAACCATATCCAGCAGCAATTGATCCAGCTGTATTGATTCACATACCAGTTAAATGTGTATGTTACCAGATGCAACCAAAAAGTTAAGACTGTTTTATTCTGTGGTTGGATTTTCACCAGAGATTCTTAAAATAAAGACATTTGCATCATGGCTGTTGCTAGAGGTTAGATACGCTTCTTGCTACCCCACTAGCATCTTCCTTAAATGCTCTCATTTTCAGAGATACTCAAGAAGCACTAGTTTCATGGTGCCATGGTGTTTTTGTCATTGCCAGAGATAGGCTATAACCCAACCTGTATCCTGGAGGCATTTGTTGTTGGTAAGACTGGAGTCCATGATGAGTTCAGTGGGGTTGTTCATTCTGCACTCCCAGATAATGAGAACTCTTAGTGGCAGGTTTGAACCAAGGCTTAGAGCTCATGTTTATGGTATATATCACTAGCTTATGTGTACGTTGGATTTTTTTTGTCTATTACTTTCTTTCCTTAGTTGAACACATTTTAAGGGAAGGCAGTTAGACATGATTAAGGGTCAGCATTAGGAATGTGTATACATGTATACTTTTCCTTCACATAATGTATTATTTGCAGGGAAATAAGTGCTGCAAAAAGGATGGAAAATATAATAACAATACTGTCATGAATGGTATATGATACTCAGTCTCACAAGTGTAACTTTGAATTAGAAATTCAAATATGTTTTGATCTGAATTATAGAATTGGTGAGACTACGTTTAATCTGTGTATGGTAACAAACTTTAGGAATTAGATAATCAGATTCTACAGAGATCCTGAGCTGGAGGCAGTCAGTCCCTGCTTGTGGCTGTGCACTGTAGTAGTGTGTGGAGAGGTGGGTGGCCCAGATGCCCCTCCCAGCAGGACAGGTCCTGCTCCCACTGGACAGGTCATGCTTGTCTCCTAATGAGAAGCAAGACTGTGAACTAATACTTATTTCCCAGTTACAAATCTCATAGATGATAACTGGTTAAAGCCATCTAAACAGGTTCAGTTTATTCTTGAAGTGGGTGCCAGAGGCAGTGCTGGGAGACTTGTGAGAGAGCAGTAATAGATAATGGCTGAAGCAGTAGATGAAGAAGAGGGACAAGGTAGGTATCTGGAGGGATTAGTAAGGCTGGGAGTGAGAGCCAAGGGTAATGAATGTGGAGGAGGATGCTGAAAATCTAAATGAGCATGTGAAATTTCTTTCTGTTTGATTGCTGCTTGCAGTTACAAGTCAAGTTAACTCCAATTAGCAAGAAATTGCCAGTTGGTGGTAACAGGAAAGCCTGCATTGCTTTTCCTTACCTTTGGGCACTTGACTTTGGAACTTGAAGATTGTTTCAACAAAGTTTCTTTTCAAGCATGAATGTCTAAGATTGTTTATTTGGCTTGTTTTCAAGCGAAGCTACAGTACAAAAAGTTCTACTCTGTGGAACCAAAATAAATTTGGCAGATAGATACATAAAACTTCTTCCACTTGTGGTGGTAGAGTCTGAGGGACAAATGGGATGCGCACTTAGACAAGGGGTCTGAGATCTGATACCTGCTGGTGGAAGAAAGGTAAGAATCAAGTTCAATTCCCGAATGTGGAGGTAAATGTTCTATACTGGCCAGAGACTTCCTCCTCTTCCTCAGCCACATCTCTTCCCCTCTGCTCCTGTTTGCCCTCACTTATGTTGTCCTTTGAATGGTGACTCTGCCCTGCTTAAACCCACAATTACTCCTCTCCTCTGGTTCCTTCTCTTCTTTCTCTGCACCCATCTGTACCTCTTCCTTCTCATCTTCTTCTGTCCCTGTTCCCCAAGCATGAACAAAACCAGGTTTTCCAGAATTAGCCAAGTGTTGCATGAATTCTCATAGAAATAGCAAAAACATCTCTTTGTTTCCAAGATGAGTCATTTCCCAGACTTCAAGAGCTCACTCCAGACATTGAGGTTTGGGAGTCCTCATCATACAAGCTTTCTGAAATATTGCAGAGCTGTATTTTTATTCCCTAACCTTGTAATCAGAAATGAATGAATTTTTATTACTGAAACTTTCTAATACTGTTCAAGCACTGCATAACTGGAAGTGACAAGCACCTTAGCTGTAGGTGTCACTACAATAAATACAGATCCTCTATATACCTTCATAATAGGGGAAAAAAGTGTACCTGCCATTGCCTAACCTCACCCACACACATATACTTAATTTTGGTATTACTGGGGTCACTGTTCCTAGCTGAGGAACATAGAGACTTACATTCTGGACATCTGAGACTTAAGCCTGGCTCCTTCTCACTGACCTTCTCACTGACCTCAGATCAGTTGTTTCATATATCCCAAGTCACTTCCCTGTGTCAAATTTCCCCACTTTTTAAAGAGCTGTGAATAAACTGTATGACTGAAGTGTTACATGTTCATTCACTCATTTATTCATTCATTTATGTTTTCCTTCTTGAAAATATGGCACAATGAAAGAGAAGTGTGTCTCAGCTGTGCTGGCCTGCTGTAAGAGGTTTTAATTTATCAAATCCAAACATTAATCCCATAGCGGGGAAAAATACACATATGCACTGTCTTCAGAAGGATCCAGTCTGGTATAAAGCAGCTGACAATGTTTATAAATCTGTGCTGTTTCAAATGTTTTCCAGCTTCATTTTTCTCCCTAACAGCTAACACTTATCTTCAGCTGAGTTTTGAGCTAACACCTCCTGCTTGTCGCAGCTCAGCCCCACTCCTACACTTCAGTGAAGTGTCACCCTCCCTCCCATTGCACTTGTGTCGCTAGAGAAGGCAGAGACAGGCACAAGGACTGAAAAGTTGGGAGGGGAGATTTGAGCTTGTTCCTGTAATTCCCATGCTTGATTGGAAAGAATGACCCAGGCAAAGGGTTTTGGGTTTTTTTTTCCCCTCTGAATCCCATGCATTCTCTTAAATCAACTGAAAAAGAAGTCCTGTTGCATTATACTGTCTTGTAGGCAACCCATTTCTGTGATTCTTCCTGTTAGGCAGTGGTGTTACTTTCCTTGTTATATGTGGTTTGGCTGTTAAGCCTGGATGTTCAGAAGACAGCTGACAGTTCAATTGCTAGTTTTAAAACTGGAACTTTATCTCCCAATTGACACAGGGGTTTTTGAAAAACTTACAGTACGAGATGGCTGCTGCGCTAACAGAGTTTGTGTTGCCTATATCCTAAAGCTGTGACTAGATGGAGCCCTGCTTGTCACTTGGAAATTTGTGATTTGAGTAAGAGACTTAAACAGGTTTGCTTCGTGTGAGTGTGGGGCATAGCTTCTCTAGGGCTACCCACAAGAGAGTACAGTCTAGTTTGCTTTCTTAGCTGTGTTTAGCTCTGAAACTTCATATCAGTAAGAAATCAATGCTTTAGGTACTTAATATAAGGCTAAGTTAAGAAAGAAGGTGTGACTTTTACAGTTCTCAGGAAAATTACCATATTATGAAGGCGGTTTTTTGGCAGTGCAGGAGGTTCTTTGTATTGCAGATGAGCTGTATGTCTGAACCAAATTACACCGGATGGCACAATCCTTCCTCTGCCACTTGAGAGACTGAAAAAATCCATTCTGAGAACAGCAGTGCGTTCCAGCCTTGACATTAATGTGTGGGATTATCCACTAGGCACGTATGGGCAGTGCAATATGTAAGCTTACAAGATAGACACAAGGTGGAAGTCAATCTTCCGGCATTCTCATGAGGCATGATTAATTCCTGATTCATGCTGGACTGAGCAGACTAAAGAGGCCAGAAGCCTTGCAAAAGTTATGCACCTAAGGTGGTGAACAGATCCCAGCATCTTTTGTTTGTCAGTTTGCAACTTGAAGTTAGATATATACATTAGAAGATAACCAGATTTAGGCTTTTCTCAGCTCCAACACTTCCTTGCAGAATAATGTTTATAGGTAAAGTTAAAGAGGGAAATAAGGTAAAAATTCTCTCTCACACAGTAGGGCTGTGTTTATCCCAAAATATTTCCGCATCTGCAGTGTATTCTGTTGCCAGGGATGTCAGTCAAGCAGGAAAAATTGAAGTTGATTTCTTTTGTGCAACAGCTGCAGAACCAGGAGATGCTGAGGGCAATGGTGAAGAAAGCAGAGATGGAAATCAATGGCAAAATGATCGAAACTGTGAAGAGGCTGGAAGATCCTGTGCAACGACAGCGCAACCTGGTGGAACAAGAAAGGCAGAAATACCTCAACGAGGAAGAAAAGATAGTAAAGAAGTTATGGTGAGTTGATAAACCTCTTAGAATTTGTTGCTTTTGACTGGCTTTTTGTTGCATAAAGTAGTAGCTTTCACCACTGTCTTCAGTGAAACTACGCCTGCACGTCCTGTTTTAGATGTGTTTCCTTGCACTCATGTTGGCTGTAAAACTGTGTTATACAAATCACTGGTAGGTAAGTCCTCTTGTATGAAGAGTTCCAGCCTCTTCAGAAGTCCCCTGTAAAGGGGCAGATGAATACAAGGACCATGACCACCTGTCTTCTGAAAGCCTCCCCCTACCCTAGCTCTTATCTTCAGCTTTATATATATTATGCTTTAGGGAAGGAGGCAGGAATTTCCTCAAGAGCAAATGGATGCAAAGGAAGGTAATGAGTTTGGGTTTAAGTACAAAAATCAGATTGCAATAGTAAGTACTTTGGCTGTTACAAAGAATAGGTAGGGGAAGCTCATAAATAGGGGATTTAAGTTTAATCATAGTCAGCAGAGCCATCTGAAATTTACTTACTGGGATTTCCATACACTTAACTGCAGATAAAAGTACTTTTATTTTTATTTGTTGTTTTGTAAAGGCTTTTTATTCCTGTGTACCTCATTTGTAAGGTAAACTAAGGTAAACAAAAAAACTTTGTTCTACCAAGACTGGTGGGATACAGTTGTTTGTTTTAATCCATGTTCAGAGTCAGCAGGAGGCAAGATGAAGGTGAAATCAATAAGCAATTTAACTAGTTCTAAGACTCACATTTGCAAGATGCTATATAACTAATTATTTCTCATTACTGAATGTAGTTCACGGCTGAAGAATTGCTCCATAGTAGAGAGAAACTTTCTAGTCAGTTTCTCCCTGGAAACGATGATGGAAGAGTCATAAGGGTGCAGTTCTTGACAGCTAAGGAGAGTAAATCTTTCCTGTTGATCAATGTATTGTCAGATTAGTAAGATTTGTAATAAAAATGGTGCATCTGTAAAGACAAAGTCAACTGTTATTAAGGGAGTCTCTTTTCTGTGAAGAGAAGTTGCATGTGCAGTAACAGTCCATGCTAGTGTATATAATCCTTTCAGCTGATTTGTAGTCTTAAATAACATTGTGTTATAGTCTTAAGTAATTACCCTCCTGTTCATCATGTTATTCCTGTGTACCTTGTTGCTTAGCTTCTAGATTGTTTGTTCTCTGTGGAAAGAACAATTTGTGTGATGGCTGTTTATAGCATTGCCTCATAAAATGGATACTGAGTGAGGTCAAGTGCACATGGCAGTAGTTGTTACAGCTGTTCATTTAGGATATGACTTTGATTGCAATATGGTTCTGGTTTATCAGTGTTTGGAATTTTTTCTGTTCACAGAGTTTCTGCTGCTTCTGTGCTGCTTCATTTGTTAATGTTACAGGAAAATGTCTTACTTGGATCATTCATGGGCTGTAAATGTTAGCTCAACCCTTTTAGAGACATGCTAGAAACAAACATAAAATCACAAAAAAACCCCATCAGTGGTGTCCAGCAAGATTTCTTTGTCATACATTTGCACGTTTGCAGGATCAGAGCCCATTGCCACATCTGACAACAAATGACAACATCAGTTCAGCAGCTGATGGCTGTTAATAATGAAGAGCATACACCACAAAATTAAACATCAAATGTCACTGAAAAGGATTAGCACTCTATATAGGCACTTTCAATTAAGCTGATCCCAGTGCAGATATATAAACAAATGCAAAGCAACAGGGCAAAAAAATGTACCATTTCTTAGAATTTCAACTGTTGCCCTCTTGACCTTTTCTAAATCATGCAACTAAATCAGTAGACCGGCCTCATGCAAGACAGGACAGCCTAAGGATTTCTGCAGTACTTACAAAAGTGTGTTTATTACTCTGAAGTGATAAATCTCAGCTTTAAAAGTTCTCCTTTCTGCTCTTCTGAAGATTATCGTTGGGAGAAGTAGAAATAAGAATATTGGTGGGTTTATGTTGTAAACAACAGATGCGTCAGTGTACATTTGAGAGAAGTTTTCTGTGGAGTACCATTTGTGATGGTGCCTACAGAAGTGTACCCATGTGTGTCACAGCTGTAGCAGGATTACAGTTCAGAGATACCTAATGAAATCTAGGGAACACAGTTACACGTAGTGTTTATGCAGTCTTGTAACAGTGAAATACACACTCAGAATTAACTGGGTAGGGTTTTTTCTATCTAGTCTTTCGATTCAACATTAGAGATGTCATACGTGACACTTCTGGTGTCGTAGATACTAGCCTTAAAAACTACCAGACCAATTACAGATGATGATATGACACATTGACTAATGAAGTATTTATGTTGTGAGAAGCATGTTAGAGGTATGACTACTATATTGTAAATTATTGTAAGCACTTTAATAGAGGGAGTTTTATAAGCACAGTAATTTAAATTATAGCCACAGCCAATCTGTCTAATTGGATATGATCCATACAAAGTTACAATTTATATTTTGTTAGGAAAAGTATCAGACTTTTTAATTAAGAGTAACTGTAAAAGAATAACTCAGTAAAAACAAAACCCCACTTAGTAGTGTTAGAGAGCCACTGGTTACAGATACT
Source organism: Nestor notabilis (assembly GCF_000696875.1). NCBI lineage: Eukaryota > Metazoa > Chordata > Aves > Psittaciformes > Psittacidae > Nestor > Nestor notabilis. The sequence continues at coordinate 29,254 of NW_009945121.1, read as the reverse complement.
TCAGAAAAGATATAAGAACATGGCTCAGAGCTCATCTCCTTGCTTTTAATGACTTGCAGCTCAGGGATTTTCCAATCTTGGTATCTTCATATGCAAAAGCTCCACATGGATTGTTTACTTTTCATGAACTTCTTAGCATTTTTAAAAATTCATGTAAACTTTGTTGTCTACAGCATCTGGGTGCAATGAATTCTATAGAGTAGTCCTTTTCCTGGGCAGAAAGAATCTCTTTTTCTTTGTTTTTGAATCTTTCATCTGTCAATCAGTCCCCAAACTCTTAAATCATTCACAGCAGAATATTCACTCTCACCATGCTAGTCATGATGTTAGAGATGTTCCCCCACTCCTTTTCCACTTTCTTTTCCCCCACTCATACCTTTTCCAGCCTAAAAAACCATAGTCTGCTTAGTCTTACTTCTCTTGTAGAAGCCTTTCTATACATTTTGTCATCTTGTTGCCTTTCTCTATGCCCTTTCTAACTTTAGGGCACATGGGGGATGGGGATAGGGAGAGTAGAGCCTGCAATAGCTACATCAAACATGGATACACCATGACTTCATGTGATGGCTTCCCTGTCCTCCTGTTCCACATAAGCTTTCCATTACAAATCTGACATCTCACAAAGGATGAGTATCAGTTCAAAGTTCATTATTCTGTATGATAACTTAGGGTTTGGGGCTTGTTGGTTTTAGGTGGGATTGGGTTTGGTTTTATTTCTCCTCAAGAGCATTACTTTACTTTTATTAGGAGTTAATTTAACCTTTGGCTTTTTCCTGGTCAGTTAGTGTCAAATGGTTCATCTGCAGCCTTCTGCAGTCACCTTGCATTTTTATTCCCCTGAATAATGTAATATCCTTTGGAAATTTTTTTTTACTATACTATTCATCCTTTTTTCTAAATAATTTATAATACGTTGAAAAGCCAGTCCTAGCACCAATCCCTGTGGAACCCACCAGCAAACTGCATTCATTGAGTAAGCTGTTCACTGATCCCTTCCCTCTACTTCCACTGCTTTATCCATGAGAGAATTTTTTATCTTGTCCCATGGCAACTTCGCTTTCTTGAAAGCTTTTGCTCAGGTACCTTGCTGAAAGCTTTTTGGGCTATAATTTGTCCCTATGTGTTTGTTGTTTCCTTGTGGATTTGTGAGACTTACCTTTGCATTGCACAAATCACATTAATTACTCCCTAACACAGTATATTTATCCATTGGTCCACTAATTCTTTACTGTTTATTCTTTATTTTGGTATCTATCAATTACACCAGTCTAGATGTCAGTCTCACCAGAATACAGTTCCCTGGATAGTCCCATCCCCTTTTAAAAAATGTATTTGTATCATCCCTGACACTTTCCACTATTCTGATGCCAAAGCAATTTTAATCAAGTAGTTAGATGCTTAGTATTAATAGTTCAACTCTTTCACCCTCGAGGCGTTATTGAACTCCAGGGCACATACCATCTGGCCTGGGTGATTTGTTACTATTAATTTTGTCAGTTTGTTTTATAACCTGTTCTACTGATACTGCAATCTGAGACAGATCCTCTGATGCTTTTTTGCCTAAAGAAAGATTTCAGCATAAGAGTTTGCTTTGGCTCTGCTGGGTAAAACACAGATGCAGAAAAATAATTTATCTTGTATTAGCCTTCTGAAACTGCATTAATGTGAGTTTCTTGTTAATTGGGTTTGCTCAGTCCAATCTATAAAGACAAATTGCTTCCCCAGCGGTGGAAAAGAAATGCTGGAGACTGCTGGATCTGTTTCAGACTTCGGCTTCTGAAGGCTGAAGTTTCTTTTCCCTTGCAGTTAACCACATGAGGCCATGTAATATGTTATCCCCTGAGTAATTTCAGGATCAGTTGTCTTGTTTGATAGTATCACTGTATGGAATTTAAGGGGCTTTATGATGACCTTTCTGTTTCTGTTCAAATAACAAAGGGGAAAGAAAGCCCTTGTCAGCTACCTGGAAGTCTTCCCTTTATCCCTGTATGTCCAACAATCAGAAACCTTCTAAAAGACTGTAACATTGTTCTGTGTTTGTTCCTTTTTCTCCCTTCTATCCATGAACAAATTTAAGCTTCTGCCCTTATCTTTTGGTTGCCTGGTGTATCTATGCCTTTATTGTAAAGGCAGACACAGAGACAGCAATCTGCATTATCGCAGCTTCTTCCGCGAGAAAAATACCCCGAGAAACGTTCCCTTGCTGCCATCGTGTGGTCCATTGGATTGATGCCTGCCGGTATGCTTGTGTGAGTGGAAATCTTAACTCCCCCAGCTTTCTCAAGGCAGAGTCTTAGAAGTGGTCTTAAAATGGAAACAGGATCATTTACCTCCATTTCTTTGTGATGTGTTCAGAAGAAACTTACGATTCTTAATTCAAAATTGTTTTATAGTTTCTAAAGTTCTTAGCCTTTGGATTGAAATGAACTGCTTGGTCTCTTCACTTGATGTTCAGATCCTAATACTGGTTTTGTTTCTCCGTATATCAGAAGTACTAGTGTCTTGCTATTGTTCTGTGTGACTGTGCTTCCACTTTAAATTGACCTAAGTGTGGAGTGGTGCTGCAAGAGATTTTCTCCTTTTTATCCCATCGCTGGCCACCTACTCCTCTCTTTTCCTCTATTTGTCACCTGTCCACTGAGATGGATCTAGGAAGTGACCTGGCTGAAAATAGGTAATTTTCTGGTGGATCTTCGTGGCAGTGCTGGCACAAGGGAAATATGTGGAAATGCAAGGCCTGCAGTTGGTGCAGAAGGTAGTCTTCCCCTACCACTTTTCAGGCAATCAGTCCATACCTTGATTCTCTTACAGCAAAACTGCTACCCGAGTGGATGCAAGAAACGAGGTCCATAATAGGTTAAAATGAGTAGCCAGTTTGTCAGTTCAGAGTTTGGTTTACATTGTACACCATGCAATTAAACTGCTTCTTGGAATATTCCTTTTAGTAAATTTGGTACGTCAGTGGAGGTGGATTTCTCTTAGATTAAATATTGAAGAGATGACAAGAAGTCCAGAGATGGACTTTTTACATGCACATGTAAAGACAGGACAAGGGGGAATGGCTTTAAGCTGAAAGAGGGGAAATTTGATTAGACATTAGAAAGATATTCTTCACTGAGGGTGGTGAGACACTGGCACAGGTTGCCCAGAGAAGCTGTGGCTGTCTCATCCCTGGCAGTGTTCAAGGCCAGGTTGGACGGAACTTTGAGCAACCTGGTCTAGTGGGAGGTGTCCCTGCCCATGGCAGCAGTTTTGGAACTAGATGATCTTTAAGGTTCCTTCCAACCCAAACCATTCTATGATTCTATGATCATTTTAAAGTTATTTGCATGGATGTTTGTGTAGTTGCACATCTCAAGATACAATAATGCATTTCAGGGCTTTTTGAGAAATTTTTAAGCTTCTGTGTGGAAACTCCAGGTAAAGTAATGTGGTCTCAACTTTAAATGGAAAAAAAAAGTGGCTCCCCCCAGACAAAAATAAAGTTTATGTGTCTGAAGGATTGTGAAAATTCCATACTCCACACGAAGTATGGAAGCATGGAAAAAATATTGGGAAAGGTGATGAGGAAGCACCAGATGGAGCTGGAGGAAGGACGGGACAGCACTGGTTGAAAAAAAGCATCTGAAGTGATTAACTTTTAAATCCAAATGCTGAGTGAGAGCTGCACACGATGTACACGTGCTGTTTCAGTCTGTCTATCTGTGGTAACAGGACTCTGTATCCTGCCTAGCAGGACCCAGCAGATAAACAAGGTTGCATCAAGGGGCCATTAGTGCCAGGTTTTGGGTTCTAACTTCACTGTTGGGCATTCCTTTGCATGTCATCAGCAATGAGAAAATGCAAGGTGCAAACCAGTACTGGATGTAGTGGTAGAGTGTGTCTGTACCCTTCTAGGATTTGCATCCCCAGAGGTCTGGCTGTTAGATATGTTTCACCACACCCCCCGCCCTTTATCACACAGCTGCCCTGAGGTCAGTATGCACTGCACATCTTCAGCCTGTCAGAGAAATCAATTAGTCATCTTGTTCCTATACTGTGAGTGTGAGTGTCCAGCATCCTCATTTCCCCTCATGGCACCCTGCTGTTTCTCCCACCTGTGGTGTCAGCTTTAAAGATGCCATAGTTGAAGTTTCTGGATTAGTTTAGTCCATTCATTTACATGTATTTGACTGTAATGTGAAAGCCCTGCTTACATTTTATGTCCACTTTTTTTGTTTTGCTAGTGAGCTAGAGGCATTTGTTGAGGACCTGAAGAAGGACTCCAGTGCTTCCAGCAAGACAGTTACACTGAAAGATGTTGAAGATGGAGCCTTTCTTTTGCGTCAAGTGGGAGAAGCTGTTGCCACCCTGAAAGGTATGTACTTCTCCTTTTTACTTTTGATTCTTCTCTTTTAACCACAGTGGCTGAGAACAGTTTTTTGCCTTTGATCTGGGAGCATTAACTCACTTCCAAAAAGATATGAAGTTGGAATTAAGGAGCTTGTTGCATGGCCCCTGTAGAGAGGAAGACATTCAACTATTTGACATTTAGCCCGTCATCCATTTCTCCCCTGGGCTTTTATCATTTCCTCTTGAGCTTCACAGGTATTATCTTTCCAGGAGAGTTCCCAACATTGCAGAATAAAATGCGTGCAATCCTCCGGATTGAGGTGGAAGCCGTGAGGTTCCTAAAGGAAGAACCACACAAGCTAGACAGCTTGCTGAAACGTGTGCGCAGCATGACTGATGTCCTTACCATGCTCAGGAGGTGGGATTTTTGGTTTGTCTTTTTCTTTCTTCAAAACTAAAGGATTTCCTCAAGCAGTGCTAAAACAGCTTTTGGGCTTGGGTTCTCCCCCTCTTGTCAGGCAATTTCCTTGTAGTATTTTATAGGTTCTTTCTACAGCCCTCTCAAGGGAAATCGAATTAGCCTTTCCTGTGCTCTGTGCAGTGGTTCTGTTCTGACCAAGAGGCCAAGAAGCCCACTCATTGAGATCTTATGATTTTCAATCATAACTAGCTTCCTCTGAACTCAAGACTTCCAGAGTTTGGAAGTACCTGGATGAGAAAGCTTACAGAGTGGCATTAGTCTCATATATAAGCTAATTAACTGTAGGCCTTTACCATGACTTTAGCTAACAGAAATCTTCCCTGAGACTGAAACATGCATCCCCAAAAATGTAACAGTAAGAAATAAAACGGGGAAAGTTTCTAAGGGATAAAGATATCCTAAACCTTCTGAAAGAAAGAAATATTTTTCATTATGCAATGCTTGTGAATTCATGCAGATTCTTTATTCTGTTCTCTGCAAGGTAGGTGCATTGAAGTTGAAATATTAGATAACATTTGTGTTCACTAAAAACCATTGTTTAGCTATGTTTGTCAGAATATATGAGCAGCATATGACTGCTGATTTATATGAAGCAATAGACGTTGGATTAATTTCATACTTGAAACCAGTGGATCAGGCCAAAATGTCAGTGGTGGTGGTCGCAATTTTACTTCAATTACAAGAAAATGTAAGTCATAAGCATTATTCTAAGGAATGTAGGATTGTCATTGTTTCCATATATCCTGAAGCATACGTAAAATGGATTTGCCAGTACTGGCATATGGATAAAATGGTTTATGTAACAGGTTTTACAAGAGCCATCATTTATTTTTCCATGTAGATAAACATCTATATCCCTTCATATTAGTTTCCTTTTCTTAAAAATTACTGCAGATATTTCCTGTCTTGCCCTGTTTGGAAAGAAGAAAACAACCCAATAAGTTATGCATGCCAAAGTTTTACCAAAAGTAATTTTTTTGCAGTGAAATTGTGTATTAAGCCTCAGAAAGTATGTCTCAGTAACGGAAAAACTGATGGCATCTGTTGGCTAGATACTCTCTGAAGCTCAGTCATTTCACAGCTAGCTGCCAGAAATAGCTGACTACATCCTCAGCTCATCCTACCACAAACTCTTGACAGACAAGACCTTCATGAAGTATCATTTTTAGGCTTTGTTTTGGCAATTTTCAGACTGCTACCTCATGTTCTACTTTCTGTGCTAATAGTCCAGGAGCAGCATATAAACTTTAAGTCACCTGATTTCCGTTATCCCTCTAAAATAACCCACTGTAACTCATGGTTTGGTAAAAAAGTGCTAGAACATCCATTTACAAGTTTGTAAACATTTCAAAAGGCACAAACATCCTAATTAGAGTGGCCTCTTTAAAACTCTGAGTCCCTGACTGAGAGAAAGCTATAAAATCACACAACCAAGAGGATCAGGAAGAAGAAACATTTGGATATTTTTGATATAGGTGCTTTTCCCTTGCAAAAGTTTATTGTTAATTATTGCTCATGACTTGCCTGTCTGCTAAATATGTGCCATGCTGTTGTGTTCAATTTGGCTGGGCAGACATGTTACCGAAGGACTGCTGCGGGGTGTGGATCCATCCCAAGCTGTGCAATACTCTGCTATGGAAAAGGCTGCTACAGCTGACACCCTGAAAAACCAGGAGGAACTCAAGCATACCCAGGCACATGCACAGCAAAACCTCTCAGCAATCACATCAGAGTCCCAGGTGTCATCAGTCAAGTCAGAAGTCATCCCCTTCTCAACAATGACAGTCCATCACGTCCAGAGCTCGCCCGTTGTCATCCATCAGTCTCAGCACTCATCAGCACTGATCAACCATGCCCAGGGTTCACCCACTGCAGCCAGCCACAGCGAAGGTGTGCCAGCGGGTGGCCACCCCTCAGCCACCCCTCCAACCCCACTGCAAGAGCCTGTGACAGGATCCCAGCCCACACCAACTACGCCAGCACCACAGGTCTCTGTCAATGGCACCACCATGCAAAGTCTTTTCATTGAGGAAATTCACAGTGCAAGTACTAGAAACCGAGCTGTATCAATTGAGGTACGGTGTATTCCACTCAGTCAGTTGTCCTCTCTTTGGGTCTGAGCTCCCAGTCTCATTTTTGAGACTGCAGGTGGGATTTTTAAAATGCATTCTCAGGACTTCATTGTTTAACCCCTAACTGCACCGTGCACTTCTGAAGATGCCTTCTGATTATAAACACAACAGGATAATAACATGTAACCAAAATGAGTAACTGTGATTTTTAACTAACCTTTATAAAAAAAATATATATAAAAAGATTTTTTAGAATACCTTATTTCTGGCAACACTTGCATCCGTGGATTTCATTCATTCTTTAAATCTTCATATCCCTCAGTATGGAGAGGTTATAGTGAAAAAGTATAAAGTTTCAGTGGTTTCACACAAAGAGTTATTGAGAAAATCCACAGATGAGCTCTCATGTCTTATTACGGACACACACTTTAATCACCAGTGTGATACAGTAAGACAGAGACCCAGATTTAAATTTCTCCTTTGTTCCTTTAGTGAGCAGTGGCCACTGTCAGTCTGTCGTGTGTTTGTGCCATATCTAGCACAATGGAAATCAGAACCAGTGTACGATTAGTCTTAATATATTTCCTCTAGCTGCTGACTAGAACTGCAAGAATCTATCCATATTTACCTATAATGTTTACATACTTTTTTTTTTTTTTTTTAAGTAACTGATCACAACAGGAATCAGAGAAATAAATAGCTGCTTTACTATTTCTTGTCTAGAAAGCTGAAAAGAAGTGGGAAGAGAAAAGACAAAACCTGGATCACTATAATGGAAAAGAATTTGAAAAGCTCTTGGAAGAGGCCCAGGCCAATATAATGAAGTCAATTCCTAACCTGGAGATGCCTCCACAGCCAGCAACCCTGCCAAAAGGGGATGCATTGGAAAAGCTAGATGTCTCAGGTAAGATTTGCTAGAATATATGTTTCTAAAGAATTGCATATCTGGAAAGATGTTATATTTTTCCTACTTTCTAGAATGGTTTCAATTTACAGATTTCTGTGTTCTTGATCATAGCTGTGAGTATGTTTCTGAGGAATAATGCAGGTCCCATGGGCAGGAAGCAGTGATTTTGCAGATGCCAGTGTGGGTAACCAGCTGAAGACAGATTTCTCCATATTGCAACTGAGAGTGAGTTTGTCCTCTTGAGATGAAGACTCCTCATTAGCAGGAGAGTAAGAGTACACTTTGCTTTTGATGGAGAGGAGAGTGTCTGTATGCTATACTATATCTATATCTAGTAGAGATACTACATGTAACTGTGTTCAGTTATGCACTTAAAAGTTTAGCATTACAGAGAGCTCTGGAAAGAACCACAAAAAGATTGAGCACAGATGATCTTACCAAGAGAACCTAAAAATCTCTTTCTATAGACAGATTTGTTATCAAAAGAAGATCAAGACACGCCTGAGGTTTCTGAGGGTAAAGAGGCCTTTTAACTTTGCAGAAAATGTTCCAACAAGTTCCAGCAATTGAAAGCTGAAGCTAGAAAAAGCCACATTAAAAATTAGCTGTCAAATTTTAACATTCAGAGTAACTAATCACTAAAGTTTAATTATGAACATACGGGATTCTCTGCCACTTCAGATCTTAAAGCAATACCATGTTCCTTTCTGAAAGGCTGCTCAGGCACAAGCTCTGTGCATGAATCAAGACCTGCTTATAGAAGTCTTTGAACCTACATTAAGTGGAAAATCAGACTGTTTGACCTTAAAGGTCCTTGCTAACTTCATAGTCTTAAACTATAAATACAACCAATGTTTTGAATGAGTACCTCAGAGGTCTGAAAATGACCTGTGATGCTACATAACAGAGTTCTCTTGAGGAAGTGGATAGATATGTAGGGATGAATGAGAGTGATGTTCACAGTTATCATTCTGGCTGTTCACAGATACACTGAGTTTCAAGCTGAATGTGAGTCAGGCTGTGACCCTGTAGCAAAAAAAAAAAACCCACGCAAACATAATGAGATGAAAAGGAATATCTGCAAGACACATGGATCTGCTCAGCAGTGATGAGCTCTTCCATAGAAATTCCCAGACTCAATGTTTTGGACTTCAAGGAAGACTAAACAAATAGGAAGGAGTCAAGGGGACAGTGATGATAACGACCAGAGCTCTAAAAAAACATCATCTATTGGGAACAATAAAGAAAGAACTAGTTTTGTTTAGCATGAGGAAGCAAAGGCTGAGAAATTAAAAAGCAATCTCTGAATACATAAGAATTTCCTTAAAAAGAAAAGACTAACTTGCATTGTGTAGGTAGAACGGCAGTAGAAGTTGGCAACTGCAACCAGGAAGGCCACCTTCTACAGTCTGCTAGTACTCCCCCAGCATTCCCAGTTGGTATTAAGGAGAATATCCCAATCACCTCCTTTTCATATCCATTATGGATCTTTTATCCAGTAATTCCTCTATACCTGCTTATACCATCTGCATCCCCACTGCTGTGACAGCAAGCTCCCCATCTTGTGTAGGAGCTTTCTTTCATCTATTTTAAACTGATCTCATACCAGCATCATTGAGCTCCCCAGAGTTCTAATACTCTGCAGTTTGGCAAACAACAGCATTCCCTTTAGGAAATCATGAAGGCAGTGAATAACCTTGATCATATCCTGGAGGTCTCAGCCTGTCCCACAGGCTCCACCCTGCCAACTTGCAGCCTTTCTGGTGCCTCCATCTACGCCAGCTGCTCCCTCCCTTGGCTAATTTCAGTTGCCCTTCTCTTAACAACTCCACTGTGTCCTGGAGCTGTGGAGACCAGAGCTGCATGCTGCAGCCAAGGCGTTGGCATGCCAAGGTTGTAAATAGCTGAAAAACAGTGCCCTGGGGTTTGTGTACAAAAATTCATGTAGGATTCAGAGGGGTGTTTTCAGATCCAGCATTTTGTTCCGGGCGCATCTTTAACATTGACAAATTGTGGCCCCTTGGATGTTTCACAACAAACACATTTAAAATAAATCTTTGTTGAACCTCATAAAATAATTTTAGAATTCTGGCAGTGTTCAGTCAGGTTACTGCCTATCAACACAGTTATCTTCTATAATGTGTGGCATAAAAAGTGGGCGAAAATACAGACCACATGGGTGCAGTGAGCTGTGACATCTTAAAAAGTGCAGAGCACAGTAACAGAGAAGTTTGGTAACTTACTCACATAGTTAACTAATCCACTTTTAGAATACAACTTTGCACAGTGTGTAGCCAGCAGATTTAAGGAGAAATTTGATGAGATTGAGACATTTGCCTTCTGTTGTGCATAATGAATTCTGTAATAGTAACATAAATAAGGGAACGGCAAAACTTTTCCTTAATATATGATTAAGTTTCTCACATGCCACCCAACCCTTCTATGATTCAAGATAAAAACTGCAATATCAGTGTGCTATAGACTAGAAGACTGAGCAACATAAGAAAAGAGAGACCACCTACCTACTCATACAGTGCGTAAGACATTTTAGCCATAAATAAGCAAAGTCCTCTGTTGCCTTTGCTACAGAACCCAGAGAGATCACATTGCCAGAATATGTTGTCTCAGCCATTCTCCAAACAGAACCCAATTAAGAAACTCTTTCTTTTCCCCTGCAAAGAACAAAACAATGTAAAATTACACACTGCACAATTTTGCAGATGGTTCTGTAAGTGCTTATTTAATACGTCTTTACTTCAACTCATCTTTATCAAGGTTATTCAGTAAAAATATGAGGACTGTCTCTAGCATGTACATTAGAAACTGGGCTCCTTCATCTCTCTTTGTGCCTTCATATGTGAGAATGCTCTGACTTTTGCATATGCTGAGTGATCAGTAAATTCCACTAAAGACAGTTTGCTTCTCTGACTACAAAGGCTGCCTCAAGGCAGGCATTATTATTTTGAGATCTTTTTAAGACATGATGGATTTTTTCATGCAAGTAGAAATCTGTATGGTGAGAGAAATTAATTCCAGTCTGTCTGTGCCTGTTGAAGAATGCTTCAGCTCAGTGTTGAAGAATGTTTAGGTTCAGTGGAACAGCTGGCGACGAACAACTCCCATTTTGTTCACAGAAGTGCTGAGCCCTTTGGCACCAATGAAGATTCCATGAAGTAACATTTTTGTTCATGGGTAGTCTTGGACTCAGTGAGTTGTACATGTCCATTTACTCCTTCCTTTTAAATATGCTACAAGAATTCAACCATAGGAAAAAATGTATTATAATAAGGTCTTTTCCTCAAATTTTTCCCTCGAAAGTTTGTTTGGGGTTTTTTTGGGTTGGGTTCCCCCCCCCCCCTTCTTATTTAGATTGGGAAACATAATTGTTTAGTAAAGAAAACAGAAATCCAGCTTTGAAGTTTTGTCTTGCCCAGTGTCATTGTGTTGACTGTGAGGAAACCCATCACAACCTCTCCTTAATGACCCCAGCTAGGGGATGTGAGGGCAATTTGATAGCTTGTGCTTCTGCCACACTCACTGTCGATTTCTCTTGCCTGTGTTTCTCCTTTTTGTTTCCCCTTTTGAAGATGGAGATGGATGAAGGTCTCACAGATGTGAAAGAGATGGTAGGAATCATTCTCTCTTTGTGGCTTCCATGTCTCTCATACAGCCTTGCTCTCATTAAGTGTGAGAAAAACTTAATGGGTTGACACCATTCAAAGGAGTAGGGATTTGCACAGGCCCTGCATCATAGTCTGCTAAACACCATCTTAGAGAATTACTCTGATTTTACAGCAGCAGATATTGCCTTGGGCTGGTAGAAGTTATCTGATGTTACTAAAAATGGAGTGTTGTGTATTCACCAAAGAAGTGGTCTAATGTAAAGTGCATCTGCAAATTCACTCATCTTGCAACCCTGCAAGTGAGTGCCAGATAGCCAGGGACAGAGATAATACAACAGAGCATTTCTTTAAGCTTAAGCATCTTCAAAGAACATTTGAGCTAAGAAGGGAGCAAAGATGAAGCCGGGTCAGACAAGGGCTCCATCCAGCCCCAAGGGCCAGCCGGCATGTTGGAGAAGCCTGCCGCAGCCCCAGGAGTGAATGGTTATGCAATAACTTGCCTAGAGGGAACACTTAGCCCTGAACAGCTGGGTAATCGCAAAAGCAGGAGGTTTTATCGTTCTGGATTATATTCATTCCAGCTGTTTATATAACACTGAGTAGCTGCAGAAAGGTCGTTCTCTCGCCTTTGAAAATAGACATTGTGAACAGCAGTGTGAAAATGGTGGCTGTTGCCATGTGTGATGCTTGGCCTGTGACCAGAAACACAAAAGTACAGGTCATGAGCAGGGTAATGCTGCTTCTGGAAAAAATGCCATCCAGTGACACTGGGAAGAGGAAGTGGCAGCTGGATGGGAAGCACCTTGTGTGTGCGGGGTGGGGGGGTGACAGTTTGAGAAACTAGTCTCCCTTGGAAGACTCTCCTCAGAAAGCAAGGGCCGGTTTTGCTCACCTGTTTTATTTGATATTTGAATCTTCACAGGCTAGTGAAATATCTGTAGGCCTCTTATATTATAATTCAAAGGCAAAACTGTTCATTCCTGGAATAGTTAGTAGTAAGTAAAGTGAAAATAAATGCTGTCTTAGGAGAGGAGAGAGTGCAGTTGCCCCTGGTGTTCCCCTGCCCTGCTCAGGGGTGAGAGGACTATTGAACTTCAGAGGTGGCATCTCTAGAGCGGTGTTCACACTTTCCCTTCAGCCTTTGTCTGAACTTAGCTAGTTTTGTCCAACCATAGGATGGACAAAACTCTTCAGCTCCTCTCATAGCACCTTGCTGGCAGCACCTCCCAGGCAGAGCTGAAGCGTGTGCTTGAGTGCTTCAGAATTGCTGACAATGATCAGCCTCCACATTTGGTGTCTAGGTTTGTTGCCATGCTTACGAAGGAGACTATGGGGCACTATTTGTAACCTGGTACCCAGCTTGACCTGTACTTTACATGCTTCTTTGCAAGTGATTGATTGATTTGCCAATGTGTGCTCTACTATCACACTTGTACACTGAGGGCTGAAACCCAGCCACAGGGGCATGGAGGATAGTTAGGCTGAAGTTTTCTGGGTGAAGTGACCCAGTTCCTTTGTGCAAGTGCAGCACTGTTTACTTTCACTTGAGGCAGTTTCTACTCATATATATTCAGCATCTGGACCCTTTAAGACATTTTTTTCCTTTCCAGTTGAAGCAGGGATGTGAATACTTTTTCCCCTTCTTCACCTATGATCACTTTGTGCTGCTGTGTTTACTTGCAGAAGAAGTTCCCGACGGAGAACAGGATAATGACAGGATGACCAAGTCTCCACCTCCTCCACCTCCACGGCGCAGTTACCTGCCAGGGTCAGGACTAACCACAACGAGATCAGGAGATGTCATCTATGCCCCCAGAAAAGAAGCTACTGCTGTCAAGGTTTGATGATTCAGACTCTAGGCAATCAGACTGTTGATGAGTGGCTGGCACAGAGAAACATTCCCAGGCTTGGGCTGTGTCTGCAAACCACTGAATGAGTTGAGACAGAGCTACATCCTGGAGAGATACTGAAACTGCTTACCAGGAAAAACTGCTGTTAGGCCAAATGAACAAGTAAGGTTTGATCAGTTCTGTCTACAGGAGCCTTGCTGCTCCTGTCTCCTGGCAGTGTAGAAGGTAAGCCACAGGCTGCTTTCATTTGGAGGGGTAAGAAGATTAAAACCAAAAAAAGCATGCCTTATACAGATGGGGAAGATCAGCTCAGATTTGAGAGCATTTTAACAGAAATGTTGCGTATTAGTTTCTATGGGCTTCCTTTCCCCATCTGTTCTTTTCTCTGAAGGAAGTGGAGGGAAGTCCAGTTTAGGAAGCTTTTTAATCTGTGAACATCCTATTACATCAGCAGTATTGGTTGCTTTTGAACTGTTCAGGAAGAGAGACCTTGCAAGGAGCGAATTACAGTAGTACTGAATTTTCTGCATTTGCTTCCATCAGGAGGGCTCCACTATATTGTCTGTCTGCTTTCTCATCCTCACTGTAGGAATGCAGTGAAGACATTGGGCAAATAGCACAATCCAAAGCTCCTAAAGAAGATCAGGCATTGTCTCGGAGCACAGGGCATGCCGTAGCATCAGCTGCAAAAGATGAAGAGGAAGAAGAAGGAGATAAAATAATGGCAGAATTACAGGTATGCCTTCTGTGCTGCACATAGAATCATAGAATGGTTCGGGTTGGAAAGGACATTAAGGATGATCTAGTTCCAATGCTCCTGCCATGGAGGCAGGAAGACATGAAGACATCTGTGCCTAATATCACTTCCAGGGCCCCAGCACAATTTCTAGCTCAGAACATGAAGGAAACCACATCTGTCAGACTCAGGTGATCCCACTTTATTGCACTGGGTGGTGCGCATTTTTAAGTGCCCCCCAGATTTTGTTCAGGAGGTCTGGAGCTGAGAGAGTGGTCAAGAATGCAGTGGTTGCCACTGAAGAATCTTACACACATAGATGGGACAAGTAAAATCTTGGTGTGCATTTGGTGTGGCTGTCCTTGGCCTAGCATTCTTGCTTAGTACCAGGAGCTGAAAGCCCATCATTCATGTTAACATTGGTGGCAATAGAGAATACGGGGTCTGCTCCTGGCAGGCTGTGCTCACTTGTTCTGTGCTATGGTCCAGTGTTTGAACATTGAATCATTTGCTGTTCCCTGTTGTGTAACTGGTACATTACTCTGACAGTGGCATGGAAGTAGTTTTCTCTTGCTGGTCCTTCACTTGATAGCACATAGGCTGATTTAGTTCAGTGATGGCGATGCTGTAGTAAAAGCTAACTGTTTTACCTACCATTAGGGAGCTGCAGCTTCCCAAGGGCACCCTCCATCCTCCTCTTTGCCCACAAAGGAAAGGAGATGTGGATCAGCTTAACTGGCTATAACTTCTGATGTTGGGGTGTTTCAGAGCACTGTCATGATATGAGATGATCCCTGGGGCCACCTGCCAAAAGGAGGGTTTGGTGATATCTAGGGAGCATGTGCAGCATGGGAGATGTGGATATTAAGCACTAGTAACTGTTATATGTGGTGAGTGTCCCTTTGCTCAGCCCTCAACCATCAGTCCTTCAGACAGCTGGTTTGCAGGGAGCGAGAACGGTGCTTGACCCTCATCCCCCTGTTTGTGTGTTAATAGCTAGAGCAGCAGGAGAGCTGGGGACAGTGAAACTGTCACATCCTCTCCTGTCTCTCAGAAAGCAACCCGGCTGCCTTGCAGCTGGTGACAATGAAGTGGAGGTTAAGGTCTGGAAAGGAGGGGCTGAGGGGAGCTAAGGTTGCTCAACAGGCAACGAGTTACACTCCTTTTGGAAACAAGCAGTGCTCTTTTTAAACCAATACCAAAATACCAGTTATACTTTAGGAGGTTGACAGAGTACCATGTTTTAGAAAGGGTAAACTGCTTGATCCAAGAACAACAGGCTCATTAGTATATCAGTAACAGGCAGGATAATGGAAAATCAGGTATGGGGTTTGATCAGTGAAGAACTAAAGGGCAGATGGAAATAGTTATGCTCGTAAACACAGTGTAATCGAACACAGATCTGTCAAAGCAAACAACACTCTGATCAGGCAACTGGTTTGACTGCTTAAAGTGAATTGTATCCCTGTAAACATTTTTTGTAAGTAAGTAATTCATTTAATCAAACATCATACAACATTCTGATAAAAATCTGGCACCACAGAGTATAAATAACCCCAAAACCTATCATAGGATGATTGAGAGCTGTCTGGCTCTGAAAGTGCTGCCCCTGGTGCAGGTATTTATAGTCAGGTCCCTTAGGAGTCAGCTACAGGCCCACTGTCACTGTATTTTCATCAATAGCCTGGAAATGAGTTTCAAATCCTTACTGTTTATATCATCTTAAATCAAATCAGTGAAGTATAAGAGCAGGGAGATGATAGCCGTCATTTAATGATAATAATACATTCACTGAAATGTGAAGTCCACATGAAGAACAACAAAATATAGGCCAGACCACAGCTGCATGTCTTGGAGAAAAACAGGAGCTGCAGTAACAAGTTAGCGTCTGCTTTGGGTGTAGATGTGAGAACAGGGAGTGTTTTTATCTCTGAGTTCAGGATCAGTGAGATCAGCACTGGGCTGCTGCCTCCATGACTAAGTATGCATGCATCTCCCATTTGAAAAGGCTATTAGGAATGTGAAAGTTCAGAAAAGACTTGAATAAAATGTGAAAGTACATTCATTGGAAGAACCTTTTTAATCTACCAGAAAAAGACATAATAATAATAATCAGTCCTCAGCTGCTGTAGTATAAACTGTATTTTGGACACTATTATAGACGTTGTGGAGCAAAGGTGATAAATAAGCAAATTATCAAGGGAAATAATGGATTCTTCGTTACTTACTCAAAGTCTGAAGGACTTTGCGAATGCCTTTGTAGATGGCATGTCTAACTCAGAAACACATCACTGATCTCACATGTGAGTAGCTGCAGAAAGTCTGTACCTTACAGTGAGGGTGGTGAGGCACTGGAACAGGTTGCCCAAAGAAGTGGTAAATGCTCCATCCCTGTCAGTGTTCAAGGCCAGACTGGACAGAGCCTTGGGCGACATGGTCTAGTGTGAGGTGTCCCTGCCCATGGCAGGGGGTTGGAACCAGACGATCTTGAGGTCCTTTCCAACCCAAACCATCCTATGACCTTGTATTATGAGGAGCAATACTACTTTTTCTGATAGTTCCTTGTCATCTTATATACTCTGATCTATAAGCACATACAAACAGGATGTAATGGAAAATCAGAAGGAACTACACCCCGATTTTTGCACTGGATTTTTTTCTTGATTGTTGCTTTTCTGGTTTTACATAAACATGCGATATATAAATACAGTATTTAAAGAACAGGCCTGATTCTAATCTGTAATCAGGGTTATTAATTTAATAAGAGTTGCCAGGTACTAAATAATTTCCCTAGTACATGGTATAAGAATATAATCATCTTGCATGTCACTGTGTGTTTGACTCCTGTAAGCACTCCTCCCTCATTCCTCTGGCTGGCAGAGATGTCCTGCTTGGACATCTCACTGAAGGCAGACCATGCCAGAAGAGGCCTGCAGAAATGGAGGTGATGCACACTTGCAGCCAGCACTACATGCTGGTGGCACTGACAGTTCTGCTCCTCTGGATGTGGGAGCTAGTTGGATAGAGAAACCCAAAACAAATAGGAAGAAGATAGCAAGATGAAGGGATGAAAAGTCCAGGCCATGCCGTGGGGTACCGTGGTCCACAAGCCCTTACGTTGGGACTATGAGCATCTGGAGCATTAGTGAGGACTGTGGCAAAGACACGCATTTCCAGGTCTAAGGTTTTAGTAGCGGCTCGTGTGAGGATAAGTGGAGTTACGTAGCTCTTGCATGATTATCAGCCACTAGGCAGTAGGTACTGTCAGAAGTCCAAAGTTTTTCATGGGCTTCCTACTTAAGTTTGGATAAGTCTGTAGCATCTCTGTAAAAATCAGAAATCAAGCTTATCTCCCTGCAGGGAGTGTTGAGGTCAGTGTGATGAGTTGAAGTGCAATCTTGGCAGACTGGAAAGGATGCCCTATTTGTCTTAGTCTGATACTCTAAAAATCTCTTATTTCATGAGCTCGTAGATAGTGTTATTGAGCTGTGAATGTTAAAAAGAAATGCTCTCTTTTCACTTGGTCATCTCCAGAGATTTCTGTGTAAAAGCTCTTGGTCTCCTGATAACCTGCAGTATTTATTTCCTAGGCTTTCCAGAAGTGCTCTTTTATGGATGTAAACTCAAACAGTCATGCTGAACAGTCCAGAAATGATACACATGTTAAAGACCTAAGGCCTGGGACTTTAATGCATCACAAGGAAAAGAAGGTAACAAGTGGCATTTGTAAACATGCCACCCAGTCTTGGCATAACCTTCTTTTCTTCAAAACTAATCTTATATCTTGTGTCCTGTTCTCTCTAACCCCACCCACCACTGCCCAGTGGTTTTCTTCCTTTTATCTCAATATGGCTCAGAAATGTCCATATGGAATATTATATCGCATTATATGTCTCATCAGCAATTGTACAATGGTTGCATGAAGTTTTATGATGCTGTGAAATCCCAATTAAAAGAGGATCCATCAGTTTCTGCCGAAGAGATGCTCATACTCTGTAGGACATCCTTCCAGTGCTGTTCTGGCAATGGATAATGAAGCATCTCCCCTAAGGCATGTTCTTGTCTTGAGGGGAGTTACTGGTTCCTCTCAGTCTCAAGAGCCACTTTAGAGAATTTCCACTTTATTTTATTTCATTTGTTGGTCCCATAAATAGTTGGTAGATGTTCATAAATCCCATTCAGATTATCAGAAGACAGAGTCAAGGTGGATGGGCCAAATTTGCCCTTACTCTGAAGGTTAATGCCCAATATTCACTCTTCAGTCAAGGGACTTACTTACTTACTTAAAAGAGTTGCCACATGTCTGGGGCTAGAGCCAAGTTGGGGTGAATTTCATAGCTGTGTCTGGGCTGGAGCTGGCAGTTGAGTTGATTGGTCTTAGTGGGAAGCCAGCGTGCAGGATGAAGAAAATAACAGCTATTTCTGCCTCTGCAGAGCTCTTTTTTTTAAGTTTAAGAATAATGATTTGAATCATTGCTGGGTTTAGGCGGTCGTGCAGGCACAGCATTTCAACTTTGTTAGGCATTTTGTGTATGAATGCAAATTGGAAATAGCAGCAATACCTTCTCTGATGTAGCATCATGTGTAGCTTCCCAAGAATTTTATAGGAGACACTGCACTTCAACTGTATTTAACAGAAACTGAGGCAGGGAGAGAGAAAATGGCTTTGCCAGGTCCCCAAGGCAGAGAAAACCCCAGCTGCCCTAACCACAGTGAGCTGCATCTGCATAGGGCACTGCAGCTGTAAAGCACAAGGTGACACCTAGATGGTGGTGTCTGATATATTTTTAGCATCCAAATCCGTATCTCTGCCAGAAGGTACTGATGCCAGGCCAGGGCATTGCAGGCAGGGACTTGGCTTGGACCTGCCCAAACAGCAGTTTTGGTCTAAAGCTGCAAACACCCGGCTGGGAGAGGGAGTGAGTTCGTGGGTATGAGTAAAAGGTAAAAAATTGCTTTGTTGTGGAGTGCGTAACAGTGTTACGGAGGAAAAAAAGTGTGAATGTATCTCTATTCGTCCTCATTGCCACTGGTGTCAGAATGAGAACATCACACTGTTTCACAAAAACCTGGGTCACCACTCAGGACACTGCACATCCTGCAGCACAAATGTTTCTTTGAAAGGTGCTGCCGAGTAATTGCCATAAACTTCTATTTATGCGAATATCGTGGAGTGCAGGAAATTAAGGTTAATGCCACCTGGTTTTGTCATCTGACATGACAAGAGTGTTTGTTAGCTTTAAATATGGAGCCTTATGGTCATAAACTCATACAGGAAGTGGATTTTGTTGTGGTTTTATTTTTTTAATAGGCAGCAGTTACTAAAATATGTTGTACAATGATACTACGTGATGATGCACTGATGCTTGGACAAAAAAGTTGCTAAAAAAGATACAGAGGAATGAGTACTCAGTCACTGAGTGAGCGTATCCACTGGCAACAAGTGTCATTAAATGTCCTGGCCTAATTCTGGGAGCTTGGACATGTAACAGGACTGGGAGTTGTTTACCACTTTGCAAGTCTGGGCCTGAGGTGATCACAAGCCCTGGTGTTTTGCTCTGATCCCAGCTCTCAGCATGAAGTGCAGACAGTGTCTGCCTGCCCACTGACGCCTCACTGCCTGTGACTGGTCTGTGTGATAGCTCCTCCTAATTTAGAAATAGGAGGGATGTCAAGGTACCTGTGGAGCAGCTGCACAGCCTTGCTACTGCTAGTAAGCCTTTGTAGAGATGAAGCGCGACTCCGGTCTATTGCTGACTTTCTCACTCCTGCATTTTGATTGTGTGTAAAGTTTTTCTGTGTAAAATCCTCAGCATATAAGAAAATACCACAAAAGGCACTTTGTGAACCTCTGTATGCGTGAGGAGTGCATGTACCAGCCAACGTGTGGATTTCTGTCCTGTCACTCATTCGTCTCAGATGGGAGAGTGAGTCTCCTGACTGATCGATCTTCTGCGTGTCTCAATGCTCATACAAGGATAATCTGTCCTGGTGTGTCAGGAGTCAGCTTCTAGTCTCAAGCAATGTCAGCAGTAATACTTTTGGCTTACTGCCTTCAGGCACTCCGGGCTGGAGTCATTTCCTTCTTGGTGAGCCATCTTTTGACTGCAGACTTCCCTCTTGCTCATTCATACATAGGCATGGTGTCTCTTCAGGTCATTCCCTCACCCTGATGATTGGTGTTTATCCTAAGCTGTCACTAGCACTTAACAAACCAAGCCCCAAAGAGAAGCCTGGTATTACGAAACATCGTCTCCAGGGGATGTCATTTTGGGAATGTACTACTTTTGAGCTAGTGGATGACTGCTCTGCATGGCGTTGGAGTTGCTTCTATAAATGAATGTAGCTCAATGTTTCATTCTGCATTTCCACGGGTGCTGCAGGGTGCCTTAGTAATTTTGAAGGAGTACTTTTAAGCTGCAGCAAGGATTTGTAAACACTCAGACTGTGATGATACGAACAGTGGTGGAGCATTGCTGCTCAGGTGTGAGCAACGTTAGAAGCAGCCAAGTGTTGTAAACTGAAAACCAGCTTGTGCCGGTACAAAACTTCCTTTCGGGGCTAGCCAGACTCTTGCATTTGGCTCTCTGTTGAGCTAGCCAGCTGCAGGGCCCTGTTGTCAGCCCTTCCACCCTTCCACATCACCCTCCCTTTGATGTGGCCCAGCAGAACTTAATCAGATACTGTGAATCTTTTCAACTTCAATCTGAGATTAGGGATATGGGGATTTTTTTAGCTGGAAAGTGAGCAAGTCAAGATAGCTCTGTGCTGGAAATCAGGTAATGAGTGTGCTTTTGCATATGCTGGAGGCCTTGTTTAAAGCAGACGCCCTAGGTAACAACCCATGGTGCATAGTGCAGAGCAGCAACATCATGAGCTGTTCTGCCAGAATTTGGAATTTTGCCCCAAAGACAGGCAGGACTCGGACGACTACGTCAGACCTGCCTCTGCAGCAGTACACAGAGCGGTGAGTTCACGAGGTCTGCGCTTCCCCTGAGAATACGGTGATTAATTTTGGGGGAAAAGAAAAAAGTCCTGTAAAGGTGACAGCCCTGAATAACTGAGTAATCCGACTTTCCCCCTTAGGTGTATGGGGCTACAACAGGATCTCCCACAGATAGTGACCATCCTAAAGAGAAGAGGGAAGGGAAAACTGAAGAAGAATTGGGTTCTGATTCATCCAGCACAGATGACAGTAAAATTGGCTTTTCAATGAATGACAGTCCTACATTTAGCAAGGGTTTGTTTGTAGACAGTAGAGACTATTCTAAGAAAAACCTTCAGAATATGAACACAAGCCTGTCTGGCGTCAGTTTGCCAGAGGATGACAAACGAAGAGGGGCTCAAGATATTTTAGGCTCCCATTTCCCAGCTGTTGAAACTGGAAAACAAAAGCCAAACTACAGACTCTCGCAAGATGCTCACCAGGACCTGCCGCAGGGTGAAGCCTTGCAGAGCACAGGCAGGCATATCCCCATCAGCAGCATTACCCCTCTCATGAGGCATACGCAGGAGGCTCCGGTGCCTCAATCTTCCTCGCGGGAGCATGACGCTTCTGCAGTCAACTACAACCAGGTTGTGCTAAGACCCAGAGTGTGCAGCAGTAACAGTGTGAGCAGCACTGAAGAGGCAGACCCTCCTCCGGCTAGCTCTCCAAGTGAAGACAACCCACCCACAGAAAACATCGCCTTCATGATCACTAAAACAGCTGTCCAGGTCCTGTCGAGCGGGGAAGTCCATGACATAGTCAGCCGGAAAGGCGGAGACGTGCAGACAGTGAACATTGATGCAAGGAAGGATGTGGTGTCGGAGAAGGGTACCCCGGGAAGCACAGACAGTGAAGAGCCAGTGGTGTGCCTGGACAAAAAACCCGTCATCATCATTTTTGATGAACCGATGGATATTAGGTCAGCGTACAAGCGGCTTTCTACGATCTTTGAAGAGTGCGATGAGGAACTGGAGAAAATGATGACAGATGAAAAGATAGAAGAGGAAGAGGAGGAGGAAGAACGTGAAGCACATGAAATCTCTGAGAGCCAGAAGGAAGAGCCACCAGTAGTTAATGACAGAAAAGCAAGCTCAGGGTACTCAGCAGCTCCTGGTCTCAACGAGCAGTATGTGTTGAACCGTCAGTCTTCGTCTGACTCCACAGAAACTCAACCTCCTGCAGAGGAGGAAAGCACAAAGACGAATTTCAACAAATACCGTCACATCTATGGGCTAAGCACAGAAGCCAACTCGGACTCTGCCGACCAGTTCGGAAGCAGGCAGGATTCCAAGAAAAAATTCAAGTTCAAATTCCCCAAAAAGCAGCTGGCTGCTCTAACGCAGGCGATACGGACAGGAACCAAGACTGGGAAGAAGACCTTGCAGGTTGTGGTCTATGAAGAGGAGGAGGAAGACGGGACCCTGAAGCAGCACAAGGAAGCAAAGAGATTTGAAATCACCAGGTCTCAGAGCGATGACAGTGACAAAAGTCCTTCTGGGAAGCAAGAGGGACCCCCGGGAGCTGCAGTGTCCCTGTCTAGGACCGATGAAATTCGCCAGAGCACATACCGAACACTAGACAGCCTTGAGCAGACCATAAAGCAGCTGGAAAACACCATCAGTGAAATGAGTCCAAAATCTATCCCTGAAAACACATTCAGCTCTGAGGGAAGCACTGTCCCCTTCTCTGCCCAGATAGTACCAGAGACCCCACCCCGAGAGCTTGTAGTGCTGGATGAGAGCCTTGCTGGCGTAGACCCCCCTCCGTCAATCCCAGCCACTGCACGTAAGGTACCTTAGTCCAAGAAATCAAACCTCCAGCTGCTTTCTAAAATCTGCAATAATCACCATTAAACACGAGGGTCTTGTGATTTGTTTGCTTCCTTTCAGGTGGCTTGTTTGGGCTCCCCACGAGGTGTCTAACAGCTAATAGACCATTGGTTTGATTGTTTGGTTTTATTTTGTTGTTTTTAATCTTTGCTGCTGGTTGGTGACGGGCAATTGCCGGGGAGCTGGGCCAAATAATCCGCTGTGTGAAATGACAAGCATCACTGACATGAAATCCAGGCTGATCAGTAGCTGAGCGGTTTTCTCCATTTGATTCTGGGAATTAACACCCGCGGTGTGAAGCTCCTGAACTTTCCCTGCATGTAGTACTGTGGCTTTGTTTTTGGCGCATGGTGTGCAGTCTCCTCTTCAAACGCACGGGTACTGATCACTCCTTCTCCTTTGTCTCCCCTCTCTGCCCCTCCGCTTGTTTCCACAGGGCTCCAGTGCTGCCCCCCAGACAAGCCGGATGCCGGTCCCCATGGCCTCAAAAAGTAGGCAAGGAAGCATGGAGAAAGCAGGCAAACAGCACAAGCTGCAGGATCCACGCCAATACAGACAGGTAGTTTTACCCTAAACCCGTGTTTGGATGGACATTTGCTGTTGTTTGTTTATTTAAAACCTCCAGTAACTGACTGAGATTATACCAAATAACGGATGCCTGACTTTCGAGTGAGGTCTAACTGGACGTCCTGGATCCTGGGGGCATGACAGTATCTACTGATCTTTTCACCATGCTTGTGCATGCATGTCTGCAATAAAACACCTGCTGCTCTTTTGTTTTCTCTTTTTTGGTTTGTTTCTGTTTTGTTTTGTTTTTTTAAACTGTGGTATTCATCTGTGATTTTAAGATGTCAACTACCTGTTTACTTTCCCTTTGGTCAATGTGGCGGTTCCTTAGGAGAGCTGGGAATGCTTCTGTTCAGAGAGCCTTTACAGGAGGCTTTGGACACTAACCCGTTGGTGTAATAGGTGGCAGTAGATGCACATTAACTCTCCGGCCGGACATGTCTCTTCACGTTAATAACCCAGAAGCATGGCCAATGTAGTGACCGGTCTATATAACCCAGAGATTGCATCTTCTCACAAATGCTTTGTTGGCTCTTTCTCTCTTTCTATGCACTCCTCATTGGGCACTTTGGGTTTTCTACCAGGTCCAGTCCATGGCAGCAAGACTTAGCTCAGGCCTTGAACTGTTAATTCTTACTCTCTGTAGGGCTATTTTCCCAGGTCCTGTTGGTTTACCATGTTACTGGCTTTCTGACAAACTGTCTCCTGCCATCTTTATTTGCAGGCTAATGGAAGTGCTAAGAAAGCTGGTGGGGACTATAAGGCTACTTCCCCTACCCTACCTGCTTCTAAGATCCCAGCCTTTTCTCCCACTTCTGGGAAAAGCAGCTCAGCACCTGCTTCTAGCGGTGACAGCTCTAACCCTCTTAATCCTCCCACTAAAACCTCCATTCCTTCCTCTAACCTTCTCGGTCCTCAGACAGGTCGCATAACCTACTCTACCTCCCTCATCCCCTCCGTCTCTAATGGCTCCTCCAAGTTCCAGAGCCCCACTTACCCAGGGAAAGGTCACCATCCCTCGTTCTCACTACAGACTCAGAACGGCCGGGCACCCCCTCCTTCCTCCTCTACCTCCCCTCCCTCCTCTACCTCTCTCACTTCCCTCAGCCAAGGTATGAAGAGCATCAGGACAATCCACACACCTAGCTTCACCAGCTACAAGGCACAGAACGGAAATGCCGGCAAGTCCACCCCATCCACGGCCAAGGAGCCATCCTAAAGGCTGAGCACGACCCGCTTGCGAGCTCACCAAGGCTTTTTGTTCAGTTTCAAAGAATCTGCAGCCAAATACTTTAACCAGGGAATGTAACCGTTTTGCTGTATTGCTGGAGGCTTAATACTAATCACGTGCTAAATACTGAATTACTACACTAGGTTAGAGCGGAGATTTTTGGGAAACTCTGTTACCGTTGCAATGATAAAAGAGCGTTTCCTTCCTGTGTAGGCAGCACCTCTTACAGTAAAGTGTGAAGGTGTGTGAGTGAGCTTGACTGCGTGTGCACGGCGGTGTACCGAGCATGGGGAAATGTATGGGTAAACAAATACAGTAAGTTGTTTTGTATAAAGCTATTTTTCATTATGGGGACTAGAAGTGAACAGAGATATACTAAAGTGTGATTATACACAACTGTAAAACTGAAACTAAAATATTTTTCTTTTATTTTGGTGTTATTTAGCTTTGTTACAGATTTCTATTTTTGTCAACAAATGTCATGGTTCCTTTCGAGATCTTTTTGCCAAAACATTTTGATACTATTGTAATGTACATTTGAAAGTAGTATGCTGGACAGTAAAGCTCTAATCAGACACAGAACCAGACTGGTCTGAGCGTGTATGAGGCAACTCAACCTATTGCACTGCCATTCAGATTATATTTAAGAATTTGCCAGCCAAGAAAAAAATAATAATAATAATAAATAGTTTCACACATAGAGGTAGTTGCTGATTACTTTTTTCTTTTTCCTTAGCTAAATCCACCCTTTTCCTTCCGTTTTCTTTTACTGAGACCTGGTAGCCCATTCATGTATTGCATTGTGGATTTTAAAATGTACACTTCAGTACTGTTCTGTATACTGGCAAACTTTTGTACATATCTATAAATATCTATAAATAAATAAATACTGTATGTGTCTGGGCACATAGAGTAGTTTTACCACACCAAAGTTAATTTTTATGCATGCTTAAAAATATATATGGGGAAGGGTTGAAAAAGATGGATATCAAACAAATAGGAAAAGAAACCCCAACAAAGCGAGAAGCTTGCATAGCTCCTGGTTTTGTAAATAAATTTATTTGTATAACACCATAATGTAATATACAGAACTATGATAAGCAAAGATCTTTACAAAAATAAAGGGCTGCATGCTTATATATTTGTATTTTGTCACTAGTAACTTTTATAATGGTCTCAAGTAGCTGTTGAGCTGTTTGCATGAGAGCACTAAACCATCAGGAGAGAAAATTATCTTATTTTTCCCTAGATTAAAGCCATATATAAGTACTAATTTTAAAATGGGCTATGTCGGATTGACAAAAGCCAATTGCTGGAACTCTAGGTTAGAAAACTAGTATAAAAAAACCAACCCAGAAGCACCCAACTCTTTGGCTGTCTGACTGAGGCATCACCTCTTCCGCCTCTAAGCATTTGTCTTATTCCTCCTTGTGAAATGAAGTTTCTTATGAAGGTCGTTTCAGGGCTGATCCCCTCAGCTGGAGCATCCCTTGCAGCAGGAGTAGTTAAAGGACATCATAAACGTTAACTTACCCCTCATAAGCACGACACAGCCTGGTTCCAGCAGGGCCCTGCCAAGTGCCAGCCCCGCTGCTGCCATGCCAGTGATCACAGCCTGACCAGTGCCATATCTTTTTACCAGGTAGGGCTGTTGCATGTCCCCACGCAACAGAGAGCAAATACAGAGAGCACGAGGAGGCTTCTCCTTCCTGGTACACAGCCAGATCCACAGTACAAACTGTATGATGGACACACAAGGTTTTGTTCTTAGACAAAAAGCCAAGGGGTCCAACGCTTACTGGAAACCAGGAACTCGCTAATACCCGACCTCCGCAGCTCCCACAAGAGCTGTTCCCACCAGCCGCTGCACACAGCTGGGCAGGGTCCCTCACAGCAGCCCTTGGCCATGGCCCTGCTCTGCCCCACAGCACTCACACCCGTGGGAGCTGCTCTGGCACTGCTCCCGCTGCCGCTTCTCTCAGCCTCCACAGCACATCCTCCCTTATCTATCTCTGCTGGAATTCCGAGGTGGACGGGAGCTGTATAAATAACCTGCCCAGTCACTGGGTGTGCAGTGGGCAGCAGGGCAGAGCCGTACCCAGCAGGTAATTACTGCTTGTGGTGGTAGACGTGGAGATCTCCATCCGGGAGCGAACAGAACACAACACCCGCTCCTGGCCTGCGCTACGCTGCGTCCTGCACGTCTCAGGCAGCCGCCACGTGTTGTGCACGTCTGTGTCCCAACCGCAGCTCAGACAGTGCTCAACCCGCTGCGGGGCCGCTGGCGCTCAGGCCGTGCCTGCTCCCTCCCCGTCCTGCTGGTACAGCCATGAAGGGCAGGGCTATCATGGGCACGGGCAGCAGAGGGCTGCGCACAGGCTGTAGCTCAGCACCAGGATGCTTCTGAACACTGGGCAGAGTATATAGAAAAATCATCAAGTCCGTAAGTAAATCCCCTGAGCACAGAAGGAAACGGTGCAGTCTGCTGGGTAAAGAACCAAGTTTCTCGCTGCAAACCAGTTATGCAGAGGCAGTTATGGTGGAGGTGACTGCAGCCCGAGTTAGGGACAAAGCCACTGGGTAGCTACCACTGCAACAGAGGGCTCAGCACCAGCAGAACAGCCCATAGCAGGCGAGAGGCCAACTGTGTTCCCCCACAGCCAGCTGCCTTCAAAAAGGGGACGTGCTTAAAGCCATCCTTGCTGTTACGAGGGCACTCCAGCACAGGCAGCTAAAGATCAGACTTTACCAACTCTTGGGCAACTTAAAAGATGATTTCACTGAAGGTGAGACTTCACTGCTCTGAAAACTCAGTAGCGAAGCAGCTCGCTGCTCCCTTTTGAGGTGGGAGGAGTTGGAAGGTGAGTGGGACCATCTTGCTGCCTGTTGTAGTCCAAACCAGCCCGTGACTTTATACCAGGGCAAGTGCCGTCACTGTGTGCGAGCCGGCTGTGATGGGCATGGACTGATGGGGACTGCAGCGAAACACAGCCCCAAGCCCCTGTGCTGGGTAGGCCCCAGGGGCAGGAAGGCAGAGTGGAAGAGGACATACAGAGCAGGGAAGAGGAAGGATGTGCAGGACATTTCCGCCTAGAAATGTACAGTACGAAAATCCAACTGATCTCCACTAAGAGGCGGCTCTTCCTGCGCACTTGAACCCTCACAGGTTTGGTAACAGATGATGAAGGCAGAGTCTCACAGTCTCATGACTGTACTCACAAAACTTCAGTGGTGGCAGGTCTCTTCCCAGTCATTCCCCCCCCCCAGCCACACAACAGCCTACACCCTCCTTTCCTCAGGCTGGCACAATGAATTCCTGAATTACTGTCTACATGAGGATGGTGCAATGACCCGGCTCTCTGTAGCGGGTGAGACCGCATTTCAAACTCTTTTTGTGCTGCCTGGACAAGGTGGAGAGAGGTTCTCACAGATGCTCTGGCCAGGATGAAACCCTTACGTGCAGCTCAGCAAAGGATCTTCCTTCAGCTCTGCAACAGCGCGAATGAAGTTAAGAAGCCGTCTGGACTGTGGCCACGTATTAATTCCACATTATCAGTGCTGTGAGCAATACTAGTAGGGACTATAACAAGCCCTTTAGAGTCGTAAAAAGCAGTTGTACAGTACCTTCCAGCTACCAGATCACAGAACAGGGATTTCAAATTACACCGCTGACACCCACAGAAACAGGAATGGCTGTTTAGAACCATTTAAAAAAATCAAAATAGCATTGCTCCCACCACAGTTCATCCTTTCATTATTTCCCCATTGCATCTCAGCTTAGACCTGTTTCTATGGACTTGGAGCTACACAGCTCCAAGCAGTCCTCAGACCAAAAGTACTTTCTAAGCCAGTTTGAATCCTGCTGACAAAACCGAAAAAATCCCATGGGCATAAATAGAAACGCTAAGAAATTCTGCTTAAGCATTAAAAAAGCCCCTTTTTACTCAATGTGTGACCAAACCAGTGGCACAGGTGGCCCAGGGAGGTGGTGGAGCCAACATGCTTGACACACTCAAAACCCAAAAGCCCCAGCTCCAAGCAACTTGCTTTGGCTGCACCTCACCCCACCCAGGGCTGGGGCAGGACCAGGCAATCCCAAGGTCCCTGCCCACATCAACTGCTCTGTGACCCTATGGAGGAGCTGTGCATCCCACTGCATCCAGCTTCCAGAGGGAATACCGGCACTAACAGTATTCATGTCAGAGCAGGCTACTGTGCACACACACTTCCTTTCCTGTGTCAATCAGACTGTCACCCTTCTCTTCCAGAGGAGGGGAAAACCAAACAAGAACCAATCCCAATCCCCCGCCCAAGAAAACCCCCAAACCAAATGCAGCCACAAAGAGTAAAAAGCCCCACAGCTAGGGGTCTG
The DNA here is from genome assembly GCF_000696875.1 of Nestor notabilis. Lineage (NCBI taxonomy): Eukaryota > Metazoa > Chordata > Aves > Psittaciformes > Psittacidae > Nestor > Nestor notabilis. The sequence goes on along the minus strand of NW_009945121.1, from coordinate 266 downwards.
AAGTAGCTTCTAAGATCAGAGCATAGCAACACCTCCTGAAAATGTCTGTCATCTCAACTGCCAGACTTCATTGTGGTTCCTAATCTTTGCAGTCTCCAAAGAGCAGAACGTGCGTCACTGTTCCCCCCGCCTCAGATGTGCTGCCACATGCCACTTTCTTCAGGTGGAGCTCAGTCATCTCCTCTCCGTGATGCTCCTGACAGATCACTCCCTTCATCTCCCCTTCAAGTCAAGGGCTTCCCCAGAGCTTCCCTCCCTCCCTCCCT